>NC_083643.1:19584224-19884224 GCF_963576545.1 Limanda limanda
ATACTTATGCCTTCCATCATCAGTTAGTCCATGTAAACACAGAATCTACTTTAAGCTGTAACTGACATTAATCCTTAATGTGTGCTTTAACCCGTTAGAGCAAAATAAATGGGTGGGGCTTAGTGATGCCCTAATAAGTGACACATTTAAATGCATGATCAGTAAGCTGCGGATTGTAATTTGCAGATACTCCAAGTAGATAATTGGTGAATATTTTACTTTCAATGCCTATGATTACAATTTGAAGAGTTTAACAGAAAGCCAAGTTGGCATTGGAAAACTTGTCATGTGCTGCTGCCATATAAGAATTGTACCGTTAGTTTTCTGTGCTATTTTACATAAGAAAAGATATTCTTTGTTATTTGTTCATTTATTGAGTATGAGTCTCAGAAAATGAATTCTTTGATGCAGTTTACGTCCAATAATAAAGTAAACCTTTTTACCTTGTTACATTTCAAAGATGGAAGTGAGGCCTTGTCTACACTACTACCAATATTTCACCTTCATTAAAACTTCCACATGGCCTTGATTCAACGAAATATATCCATCCTCACAAGAACCCAAAAACAAGCATGCCGGGCCAGTAGGCGGTGATAAAGTGTTCATCAACAATCTGTCGATACTAGAGAAGAATGATGTGGTCTGAGTAATGTTGGACGAAGCACAACCCTGTGATTGTTGCTGATGTTGTGCAGTGACAGTAAATTAAGCTGCAAACTTGTATTTAGTTTCTTGCCAACCAAATGTAGAGAAACAAGTATATATAGCCACCATTGTTGATGTTGTTTCTGGAGCGTGTTCATTACACAACGCAACAGTGGGAAGAGCCAAAGTAGAAATAGAAGTTCCCAAAAGTTTCTGTTGTACTTGTACACACCTCCACACACAGTGGGAAAACGTTGTTCTAGAGTCTTAAAAACAGCGTTTGTTTGTGGAGAAGAAGCACGATCAAAATGAAAAAACAAATTTTTGCAAAATATTCACATTAGTGTGGTCTGGGTATGAAACAAACAGCAGCAGTTGCCTCAAACTGTTTTTATCTGCTTTGGTCCGAATGATCTGGGGAAACAGCAGACGTTTTGTTTACCTTATCTGAATGTGCTGTAGTCCGGGTAAAGAAGGACAGAAGAAAGTAAATGATCCTCTTTCATTCCTGGCAGAGGTGGGGCCATGCTGAGTTAGACACTCTGGGTAAACCTCAGTGGAGAAACAGCCGGATCAATGAATCCAGCCAGACACACGTCTTATGCACTGCCACTGCTCCCTGTGCCCACATGCTGCATGCTCCTGAGAGATTTGCCCTCGGTTTTGATTAACCAGCGAGCTCATGGTTTATGAACAGTCGACTGATAAAAGGAGGAAATGCTGCTTCTTGCCTCTATCTGCCCAGTTCTCATGACTTTTTAGTGACCTGTGTGTCTTATTTGGACGGAAGCCATTCGACGGGATTTGGTCTGAAGCATCGTCTTCTACCCTCTTGACCTGATTCATCTTAGGACTTACGGCTTTTCTTACTGGAAGGTCAAGTAAAGACATCAGTAAATTCCTAATTTCATCGAGTGCATTCACACACAAACTTTCACCACTTGCACTGCAGAATCCGGAAATCAGTTCATGTTACATAATGACTTTTGTAAGTTGTATGACCCACAAAGTTACTTTTACTTACAGCCTAAGATAATACTAGTGTTGTTACCAGCTGCAACAGTGCAGATGATATTGTATTCACGTTGTGGCTGTGACAATTGCAAACTGTGGTCCAGGAGACACCTATACCTATAGCACACAGTTGGTTTGGAGGACTTTCTCTAGGCTTACTCCAGACTTTCACGTATAAGAAAGCAGCAGGAAAAAAACGATATTTACCGAAAGGCTGGCAGGATAAGTTCCAGAAAATGTCCAGAGCAACTGACTGTGATTTTAGCTTTCTCATGTAAATCCCCTCTCGACATTTTCAGTACAATGTAATGAACAAATGGAATTCAATGCACGTGTCGGCCTCTCTGTCTGTGTAGTCACAACACTTTACAGTCGTGAAATCAAAACGAAGGCTCAGTTTGAAGATGGTTGAGGTTCATCTCATCAGCACTGAGTAAGGCAGTGATGACTACTGAAGGCTTATGGGTGGAGATGTCAACATATTGACGCTGGGCATGATGGCTGTATTGTACATGCTCTCTTGTTGCTGCTGTATTGTATAAGGCTTCATCCTTGTCTGTGTCATTCTACACAATGTAAGGTCTTTGGAGTGAGTAAAATCAATTAAGACAGATGCTTCTCCTCCCACTCAAACTGTCAGCTGGACATACATTTGTAAAATAGATGGTAGTTGTGTGTGTATGCAAAGATTCTGGACCTCTGCATGAATAAACACACTGAAATCCAATAGTTTCAATCAATTTTTTGCTTTGTGTTATGTAGTCCTGGCACAAATCCTTTTTTGTTTCTTTTTGGCCGGATCCTATATTTTATTTATTATGTTGTCATATCCAGCTGGGTGCGGTCCAGGCAGTATAAACTGGTTTGCTAAAATGCTCCTGTATGTGGTAACAGAGCTAAAGCAACAAAAACTCGATTAAATCTATTGTAGTGTACGCGCGAGCATATCCCTGCAACACTAGCTCAGCGTTTATATAAGCTAATGCAACCCAGAGGCACCATGTAAGAATTTGTACAATGGTGGATGCCTCTTGTCCCCAGAGCAGAGCAGATATGCTGCTAATGTCAGTAAACAAAGACAGGGCAGCTGAGTAATCATCTTTTTGCTGTTTCATGGGGAGTTGCTCCACAGCACAGGTTTGGGTGTCGGGCCTTGGTTAATGGTTGTTAATGGTTAACAGGAATTCTGATATTTTTCAAGTACTATTCCTTTACACACCAACGTTCATAAACACAGGGCTCAGGTTGAAAAATACCAGAATTCTCCTTAATTAAATTTTCCCTCCAAAAAGTTATGACTTTAAGTTGGAAATTCATCCTCTTAAATGTTTGAAAATGGTTCCATTTGCAACTTGGTATTTCACCGCTGGCCAAGGCCTCCCACTTATTCTACACCTCTCATGTCTCTTCACAGTGCCAGACTAGAGTCAAGCTCAACAGGGTCTTCTTTCCCCGCTGATTCCGCCAAGCCCGTTCCCTTGGCTGTGGTTTCGCTAGATAGTAGGTAGGGACAGTGGGAATCTCGTTCATCCATTCATGCGCGTCACTAATTAGATGACAAGGCATTTGGCTACCTTAAGAGAGTCATAGTTACTCCCGCCGTTTACCCGCGCTTCATTGAATTTCTTCACTTTGACATTCAGAGCACTGGGCAGAAATCACATCGCGTCAACACCCACCGTGGGCCTTCGCGATGCTTTGTTTTAATTAAAACAAATCATAGGATTTGAGTTATAGATTGACAAATGTTTTGTGTGTTTCTAAAGTGAACTTAAGTTCAAATCTAATCCTGGTCCCATTCTTTACAACTCTGTCTGATGTTTGACAACATAAGAAAACATTCTTATAACTTATATAAAATGTGACCTCCTGTATTTAATGAGCAGCTCACAGTGATAGGATGGATTATGTAACTTTATGACTGTGGGGTGATTTATGGTTTATCTTTGCATGACAAGCTTTGAGATATTCAGTGGGCAGATTAATTAATAACAAAAAAATCCTATTCTGTTAAAGGAGATAAATGAACTTCAAAGCAGAGCTCAGTTATTGTTGGCTTTCTTAAGGAAGATAAATAGAATAGGAGAGACGGGAAAGAAATGCAGAAGATGTGGGACACGGAACTTCACAGTGTGCTCAGTACTGAGAGAATAATATTAAAGAGACATAGAACCATCAATCCATAGCTCAGACTTTCATGTCTAACACACAGTTGCAATTTTTATTTTTGCAAAGCACGAGTTTTCTTGGCCGAGCATCTTTTCCAGCAGAGAAACAGCTTTCTCTGCAACAGTGGACGATTATGACATTGCTGATGGGACGTCTGGCCCTCTGCCAGGCTAATGATGAGAGCGGAGTTGGGGAGGTGGGGGTGGTTGTTTGGGTGCAGAGAGGGGGGGAATTGTGTCTGTCAGTGAGTGTTTTCAATTTGTATTTTTTTTTGGTGCTGGGGTGTCTCTGCATGTGTGTGTGTGTGTGTGTGTGTGTGTGTGTGTGTGTGTGTGTGTGTGTGTGTGTGTGTGTGTGTGTGTGTGTGAGTGGGATGGGAGGGCTTAAAAGATTAAAGCCCCATGCCTGGCCACAGTGACGGGAGAAGACCCCTCGTTGGAGTCTCTCACCACGGGGGGAGGCTTCTTCAACAGCGTCCCATTTGCATGCTTCCCTGTCCTGCTCGGGGAATTAGCCTTTTTTCTCTTTGCCATTGTCCCTCTGTCCCCCCCTTTTTTTCCACCTTGGAGAGAGAGCGCATCCATCCAGCGGCGCCGCTTGTTTCTGAGGCAGACAATGGAGTGAGGAGTATTTAGGACACTTGGCAGGGTAGGCAGGTTGGAGGGGATGGGGGACACGGGCTGCTAAGTAGCTCATCCCCGTCACACAGCCACAGGCATGATAGCTCTCCACAGCAAGGTAAGCACTGAGCAGAGTGGCACTGCACAGCCCGGATTGTTTCCCTGTGTGTCTCATAAGGGGTTGTGTGGTGAAGGCACTAACGGTTAACCTCCTCTTCTTCTTGACCGTAATGCAATTAACTCAGATTGTGGTGATTGTGGCTAATTTTATAATTAGACTGCCTCTGTTAATCTTTTACCTAATGTTGTGTTCACAGCCCACAGACTAATCCAATAAGGGGGTGAATAATAGAGTAATCTTACCATTGTTTGCCATTTTAGTTGTAACTGCCCACTACAGAATAAATGCACTTTGTTTACTTTTATTATCAAAGAGCCTTTCAGAGAACAATCTGAAAGTATGGATTTGTTTTTGTTCAGTTTACTTCTGCACACTTTAATTACTGTATATGAAGTCCTCTCTCTTATCTGTGTAGCTCTGCCATCAGCCGTAAGCACCACTCTGTGTCTTGGTAATTACAGTTATTTACAGCAGAGTGTGAGGCCATCAGTGAATGGAGAGTGTGATATGTAGCCTCTGAAGCGTGTCCCTGCTCCCCCATAGAAAGATCATACAGCCAATATCTTTATTGGACACATGTAGCATGAAGTAATTAAGCTGAATGTTTTTTTCTTCACAGAAGGCACGTCTCCTCTGACCTCTGCCTGTATGGCGCAATTTATCTCACACAATGTGACACACTTTCCATACTTAAAGGCGCATAGAGATTTTCAGGCCTGGGTTTTGTCTTGAGTGTGATGCAACCGCAGACTGTATCACCCTCTTTCGTGGCCTTTGCCTGAAAGGTCAATGCATTTATGTGTCATGAATTACCGTTATTTTTATTATATGTTGTCATAAATGAACAGCAATGGTAAAATCAGAGTGCAAGGCAGAGGAGGACTCTGTTAATCACACAGGGTTTCTCTTCTGCTCTAAGATTCAGGTCTTAAGTGTCGATTGTTTCAAAGAAAACCCAATGTTGGAATTGTTAACATATTCATCTTGTCCGTAGGCTGCTGTTTTATATCCTCCTCCTGCCTTGCAATTCTTACTTATTTAGTTAGATTTCTGTATTTACCATACAGTAGACTATTTATAAAGATAGGCACCGCATCTGCACTTCCTCCTACTATCTGTAAATGAAGCCAAAATGTCCCCGATGCAAACCCGTCCAGAGTCAGCAAAGTAGCGATCGGGGGATTGAGCCCTCAAGTAGTGATGTCCCACAGATACACGCCCTCGACCAATTGAAAGTCAGTCTTAGCTGTCAATCATTACTTTTCACTCTCAGTTTTGGGGTATGTTTGAAGGTTTTCTGCCGAAGTTACCAACTACCAGTAGATGTTAGCAGGTGTAAGCAGGTACATAACCTCAGTTGTGCACTTAGCGTCTCAAGTGTTTTGGCCTTATAATCAAAGATACAGTAACTAATTAATGCCACCAGTGGATGTAAGGGACATATCTTCAGTTGTGTAAACATGTCTACTTATTAATTGTCCTTTGACCTATTAGTGTAGTCCATGTCCCATCCAGTAACAATGGCGGAGGCAGTTTTTTTTTTTTTTAAATATACTGCAGCCAGCCACCAGGGATCGATTGAGACCCTTTGACTTAACTGATGGGAACAGTCACGTCACTCATTTTTAGATGCAGTCTATGATTTGTCAAAAAATGTAGCTCATCACTGTTATTTTGGTAATTTTTTCCATGATCATTTTTTGTGAAGGGCCCTTTTATAAAACACATCAAAACATTCGCAAAAGCCAATTACTATACTTACTCATGATAACAAAATGATCAGCTGTCAGCCCCTGCTCCTGGTTTGTCACTCACACTTCAGGCTGCTTGACAGTGGACAAACTGTGTCACGATATCTTATAATTAAAGATAGTGCTATTGCACTGCTGCATTGGTTTGTATACATTCAGATTAATTCCTACAGCGGTCCAGGTCCAGTCTTTATGGATTGAATGACTGGTGTCATTAATATTCAGGTCAGCGGAGGTTTGTTAGCCTGACTGGCCTTGGGGGGGCTTTGTGTTGACGGCAGGGGTTTGGATAAATAGCTTACATTAGCAAGGCGGCTTCTTCTCTTCAGAGAGAGAAGGTGGGAGGGAGGGCGAGAGACAGATTGACACAGTGAACGAGCCATGACTGGATCATCTGCAGCTGGATTACATCATGAATAATACTTTAAACTAAGTCTGTCTGCTTTCTGGGTTGGGGAGGACAAAATAACTACAGGAAGCAATCTGTGCATTAGATTGTACACAACAAGTAACAGCCTGAAGCACTTGTACTGAAATATGTCAGAAGTATTATTTCTTGCAGGGGCTTATTGAGTAGTAAGCAAAAATGTAAAAATAAATCTGAAGAAATTAGTCAAACATTAAGTTCCGAAAAAAGTTAATCTTTGGCGGGAACACAACACTTCTTCTGAAGCTCCTGAAGCGCCTCGTCAGTCCAGCCGATACTTGCGGTGTATCGTGATGTCACATGATGTTTGGATGCCCCACATTTGCCAACATTTCCTGCATTCGCTGGAAGCAGTTGACCTATTGAAACAGAGTTGGCCAGCTGGCCAATCAGAACAGACTGAGCTTCATCCGTAGGGGGGGCCCTCCAGAGACAGGAGCTAGAACCAAGCTAAAAGGAGGAGCTGCAGCAAAGGATACAATGAGGAAAGTGAGGATTCTTCTGAGAGATCACAGCATGCAAACCTTATGAAGTAATAGCCATAGTTAAAATGATGAATCTAAATGGGAGCATAATAAGTCTCCTTTAAGTATAAATGCATCTTAAGACCAATCAAGTGACTTTTCTTCTATTAAAAGCCTTAGCTACTTCCAAAGAGGAGAATCGCCATTGCCCAATGAGTGGGAGGTGGAGCTTCCCCTCCGATTGCTGACCACACAGCAGCTGTCATAGAGGATGTAGCATGGATAGAAATCTGAACTTTGCTTAATGTGGGTGTTGATTGGATGATGTCCCAGTTATGAAATTAGCATTCTAGCAGTGCTGAACCGGGTTTTGAAATGGGTGAGTGACATTTTGCTTCAAGGGCACCACTTCACTTACTTTTTCAGCAGTCTGACAAGAGATCACGTACATGAAAACTGCTTTACTGGGAACAGAGTTATAACACAGTACCTGTGACCACAGAGTAGGGAACAGATGAAGGGCTGAATGATCATTTAAGACCATAATCAGCCTATTACAGCAACTTTTCATGCGGACTTACTTCCCATTTAAAGTAGTCGTTTATTCATTTGCACATAAACCATGCAGTCCAGTCATATGGCTTTTACCAAATGTTATTCTTTCAAGTGCTGAGCATGCTCTCTGCTTAGAAACAGGAGACCTGTACAGTGGAAAATGAAGAGACCATTTCTGTAGGTGTAATTGTCTGTGTCTTGGGGTCACGGCTTTATCTGCTGTGTAATAGGTTTAGAAAGCCCATGTCTGTATCCTATGATTTAATTGAATCCTTCTGCTGGACTTCTGGGAGGAATAAACCTGTTTATCTGAAGCCAAGTCCAGTCTAATTTCCAACCCAGATACAGAACAGAAGGAGTGCATCTCTTAGAGCAGAGGTTAGGGAGACACACAGGCAGTCTGTGGCTCATTTCACAATCTAAATCAATGATTCTGTCATAAATAATTCATAAGTTTGTGGTAAAATAACACTGTTTCAGCATAAAAATAGCATCCCAGCTTGTGTAAAATTGCAGGATGTATTCACAGTCAGATGTCTTATTACAGAGGATGTGAGGAGAAAAGTGCTGTTTTATAGTTTTTGCTTCTCATTTCAGAACTTAATTTCTAAAGTTGGAATTTGATAGCAAACCTGAGCATCGGATCCCGTTAATATACAAAATCTATTTTCAGTGTAGTTAAGATGGTTCAAATGTTCTTACTATCTGAATTTAGGGAGAACAGCAACTCTCATCAGGCTCTGGATGAATACAGCTAAAGAGATTGAATGTTAATTCTCCTTAAACCAGACTAAGTCACCACTGCCTCTTACAGATGATGTCAGACCCAATGTCTCACAGTTTGATCTTAATTTAATCTGGATCAATATTCACTAAAACATGTCTGCTGTATCCCAAAGTGAGTGGTCACTATATACCTCATTAATATTGCATTCCAATATTGGATCTCATGCTTTGGTTTAAGTGTCACACCAGTAGATGCAAGATGAGATGAAAAAAGGAAATCACACTTTAACCAGGAAGAAAATACAATATAAAAGGACTAATTTGACATTTTGGAAACCAAAACTACCTTTTTACTTTCTTGTTGAAAGATAGAAAAGAGGACCGGTCTCACGTCTGTCTGAGAGCTGCTCTGTAATCAGAAACATGAAACACCAAAAGTCTATTCAAATAAACACACAAAGTTGTTTACCGTGCACGTGGGAGTGGTATCACTCTTCAATATTTCTGAAGAATATGAAAAATATTGAACCATTGCTTTAGTATAGAGTAAATCACATTATTATATTTATGTAATGCATAATTGGTTTATGAGGGGGTATTTTAATATTACAGATTCAAATCTGGGAGAAATTAAACATACAAATTATTATGTTGGATAATACTACAACACTGGGGCTTCTACTTGCATTTATTTTCATTATTGATTATCCCGTTGATTATTTCCACATGAATTTATCAGTCGTCATCTGAAAAAACAACATTGGACCATATCTAAAGACATTCCCTTTAAAATAGTATAACATATATAAACCCACAGTAGCTGGGACCAGATGTGTTTGGCTTTTTCACTCAATAAGCGACTGAAACAATAGATTGATTATCAGGACATTTACAGATGAATTCCCAGTGGAGCAGCTAATCAATTATCCGACTAATTGTTCCAGCTCTGTCCTCAAACTGATGTGTTTGCATCCTCCTGGAATTCAAATAATTGAAACCTAACACATTCATCAATAGTGGTGCAGTGAGGTGCTGGTCACTGGGTATAGATTGGTTCCGTGGTTACACATGACTTGCAAGCTCCAGGAGCTGGCACTGTGTCTAAGTTGTGCTCATTTCTCCTTCTACTGATTAAGACCAATCCAGCGTTAAACCCATCTTGGCTTCCTCCTCTGCAGGATTACTGTGAATCTGTTGTTAATGACTGATTGTGGTGTGTTTGTGTGTGTGTGTGTGTGTGTGTGTAAGGAGTGATGGTGGTGGTGATGGGGGGGCAACATCTTGCTTTTGAAGCCGACCACTCTGACCCTTCCTTCGTCCCCTCCTCCACCCCTATACTCATCTCCCTTCACCCCTCCTCCCCCACATCGCTGGATCTGCCCATACTGATAAGAAATTACATTTCTGCAAAGTTCCCCTCACTTGATTATGCATCTTGCATCAGGTCAAGCGCAGAGATGGAGAGGTTCCACTCACTTTCACCGAGACCCCGGCGCCCCGAGGGGGTTACGGGGTCATAATAAACAGCAGAGATGACAGTATTTTTCCATCGAAGTGCAGCTGTAAAATCCCACAATCTGCCCCGTGCAGCCTCGGGTCCTCGTAACTTGATTTCTGATTCCAGAGTTATGATGTTGAGAATTGTAATGGGAGACAGATGGAGATTGTAATTCAGCCTGCGAAGACAGAAAGCTGCGAGACGGGAAAAAAGAAAAACCTTGATAAGAAAAAACCACAGAATCAAACCACAAGCAGTAATAGCTCTGGTAATATCCAGGATGTGAGCTATAGGGGGAGAATAAATGGCCTTGTTTGAGGGCTGTCAGGTCTGAGCCTTGTGATTTACTGTGATGACTTGAGCGCTCTCTCATCACGTGCATTCAGGCTGCTAAGATACGACAGGAGGAGGCTCCATTAATACTGATTATAAGAGCATGTTGCCGTCCTGCGTGCTGCTGGGCTGATGCTTCTTTTTCTTATACTATATCAATTTAGTGGCAGTTCTTAATGGGATAAATGGGATTGGTTCCCTCACAATGTACTGTTATGCTATAACTAGGATCCTTGTCGTCCACTCTCATCACCTAAGTGCATCTATTAAGATCATTTATGATTCATGAGTCAAAAATTATACTTACAGTAGCTGCGCGCTGAAGTCAACAGGGAAACAGCTTCAGTAAACATATTTTTTCATTGTTTTTCCTGATTTTTATTTTATTACTCCTGTGAGACCACATAAGTTCTTCAAAATAAATCAATAACAAAAATGAAGTTTGAATCTTTTAAGAATATAGATAAGAGTAGAATATAGATGATAAGAATATAAAAACAGATGAACAAAACATGAAAAATAACTATAGTCAGGTGTCCCTGATTATTGGTCACATATTTTCTATCTTGCCATTGTGTTTTTTGGTACATTTCTTCAACTTGTTCATATTTTTACCTATTTTAAATCAAATTAACAGTATTTGAACAAGCTATACTTATGCATATTTAACCCCTTTAATTGCCATCTATCCATTACATTTGTCCTTGCCCTCTTTTTTTCTAATATGTATTTCCCCTGACTGGATATCTGGTCTCTCTCAGTGAGCACTCTCGGATAAAGCCAGGAACTGTCAGTCCATAAGTGTCTGGAAGTATTAGTGAGTTGGGAAGTTGTAATCCATCTTTATGAAAACTCTTATAGCTCTTTTTGGAATCCAAAGATGAAATTGCTTTTGGTTTTGTAGGTAAGAGTGCATTGTAGAATAAATGGTGAGTAATGTTAAAAGCACTGTAATGGATTTAGTTTCTTGCCTCATCCCTTTGCTTGAGCAAAATACATGTGTCATCAGCAAATATAACAAAACATAATATTTTAACAATAAATAAACAACATTAAACTTATAAATATGATTAATATAAAGTACTGGAACCAGCACTGAGCCTTGTGGTACTCCACACGCAACCGTCATATATTCTGAATCAAAATCCTTCACTTGAGCACTTTGATATTTGTTCTTAAAGCTTCTCATTCAGGAATATGTTACCTTTCTAATGCCATATCTTTGCAGCTCCTTCATAAGTAAGCCACGATCAGTTGTAGACTACTGATACTCAGCTCAGTAACCTCAATTGTTTAATTTTGCTTAACTTTGTTGCATGAATCAATTATGTTAGTTACCGCAACACTTTTATTCTTAAGTAAACGTAGATATAATTACTTTGTTAATCTTGTTTCTGAATGTGTTTTTTTACTATAATGAGCACTTTTCACATTACTTCTGTTTTTCTTCAACAACTTCAGGACCCGCTTTAAGATATAGAAATGAGCAGAGCACAGTAGGTCTTCGTTCCCCAGCAGCAGTGTTGTTCCAGATTCAAATCAGTGTTTGTATAGTTTCCTTGCTTTCTACAAAAGACCCCCCGTCGCACATAAACTGCTGCCTTTGAAAACTGTTGCTAGGATACAGGCCAGTGTGAAAATGAAATGGCCTCTGTATTGTTTCCCCGCAGCTGTACAGCTCGGACATTACGACCAACTTACTGTGTCGGGGGTATAATTGTACAGGACGTCTGCCCTGTTTTGTGTGTGTTTGAATATGCAGTCTCCAGTGTGGTTGTGTTTGTGTCGTACAAAGCTGCAACATTAAACTGATTCCCTTCTCTAATCCGTTTTCTGCAACAAGCCTCCATTTGTCTGGCGACAGTGAGATCTCAATTTTCTGCGGTCGCACCTCTGAGTCCCCGACAGCTGACACCTCGGGCTGTGCACAAAGAATCGATAGAATCTGCCTCACATTCAATTCCACTGTAATCAACGCACACCAGTCCAGCACAACCTGCAAGTAAATGGACAGGTTTGCTCAGCTGATGCTCTAGATACTGGAAAAAAATACATATATGAAGGCTAAATTTGAAAGTTGGCTTGTCAACACACTTTCAAATTTGGAAAAGAAGCATAGTATAATTATTATCATTATGATTAAAATCATGGTGCAGATGAGATGTTTTCCTTTTCAGCTCGTTAAATATCAAGAAATGAATACAATTTACACAGGCAAAGTATTTACCATCTTATTACGTTGACTGTTTCTGGTTCTTTTGCAAGTATTTTAGATCAAGTGATCTATTAAGTTTTTATTGACTTTTAACATCAAATCAAATCAAAAACAAAAAATTTGCTGAATTTCATTATTTTCCTTGTTTCAGAAATCTCCTGCCACATTGTGTTATAATAAACAAATTATTTTAAACACATTATTTATAGTATCATTGATATGGAGATATTGTCAGCTGTGGCTGAGTGTTAGTGCGGTCGTCCTCCAACCTGAAGGTCGGTAGTTCGATCCCCAGTCTTTCCCATCTGCATGCCGAAGTGTCCTTGGGCAAGATGCTGAACCCCGAACTGCCCCTCATAGAACAACAAAGTGCTGCCAATAGATGCACTGTATGAATATGTGTGTGAATGGGTGAATGTAAAACGGTACTGTAAAGAGCTTTGAGTGGTCATCAAGACTAGAAAAGCGCTATATAAATACAAAACCAAACCATTTACATAGAGATCAGCTTTCCTCTCCGTCTCAGTGAGTGCCCGTAGTGTTCGTCCACACTCGGACTGGGCGCCAGGCTTATTGCCGGTGCTGCTCTGGTGATTCCTGGTGTGGTGTTGACATCCCGGCGGCAGTGAGCGAGCAGTGAGATGACTGCTCGGCTAAACCAGTGCTCAGGATTCCTTCTGGCAACTGTCTAAATGTCAATCATGAGGTGTGGACCAATCATGTCGCTTTGTGCCTGAGAAGCTGACAGGAAGCAGAGACACATCTAACATGCTGCAGAACTGTCCCGGTTAGAGATGGTTGTTGGCATGGGCGATGACACTGGTTGATGCTGATACAGTTTTCACATCGATGCTTCCCATTCCAAATACATATAATGTTGAGATCAGTAGTTGGTGAACAATAATCAGCATTTCCAGCTTCTCAAATGTAATGCTGCTGTTTTGTACAAAACCAAGTTGTCAGGTTTTCATGGGAAGTATTTTTTAAATCACAAATGTTGCTCAACAAAATTCTGCTATTTATTCAACATTAATATGCTGTTTTCCTTTCTGACAGGCTGATGCTGTTAGCTTTCTTGCTTGTGTAAATATTTCTTTGTTAGAATAAAATACTATAAATGTCAACGGACTCTTTTTCCCACTGTTTATATGTGTTTTTACTTTGTTAATTATCTGACCTGAGGTTTCATCATATTTCTTCACATTCACAGTTGTATCAAACAAAACAAGTTTTTCTCTAAATCTAACCATCTGTCTCTCTTTGTGTTTTCTTCCCTCTCTTTAAGGAAATCCAGGCAGTCCTGCTAATGTTCCATCAGCTGAGCTTTAAGCTGTAACCCCACCAGGTGGTTCTCACTTCAGCATCATGCTGCACCTCACCCTGCTCCTCCATCTCCTGGTCCTCTCACTCTCTCCTGCAGGTTGGTAGCACAGCAGCGAAAAAAGAGAGCAGCTTCAGTGAATGAACAGAATGTGTCAAATGGTATTTTTTAGATGCCGGATTCCTGCTGTGAAAGATAAGAAAAAATCATGTCTCCAAAAATCATACTTCACCCTCAACCTTAGGGTTTTTTTAAACATGGATTGAGGACATTTTCCAGAGTTTGCATTTCACATATGAGGAACACAGAAGGAGGTTGAGAGTCAGAGGGTTTTTCTCTGGGTTAAATGTTTTCACAGCAACAGCAACATTTCCGAAACATGGGAAGAGGCAGAACATGATGTATAATGTGTATTGCACCCTGTTTCCATCCTGAGATATTTCTATTCTTTGGGGGGTTTTTCAATTGCGTGTCCACCGTATGCTGTCACTCGGACATTTTACAAGAGGTTGGCAGGAAAAGTTCTGGAAAATCTCCGGAGCTACTGACTCAGACATTTCATTTATCACACACAGCCCCAGAGGTCAGTTCATGTCCGAAGGCAGCCTTAGCCTCAGCAATGTGACAGTCATGATAATTAGATATTAAATGTTTCTGTGACCATTACATTTTTCATCTTTTAACATTACACTTGTAAAAACTTGAATTTCTTGTACATTTTATATATTTTTACATGTTCAGAATCATGTTGACGTGACTCTGAGTCCAAATAAAAAGAGCACAAATTGTGGAAAAAAGCTATCAAGATAGACGTGTAGCTGATGGACCAGGCCGGGCCATTGTGCTCTCAGAGCTCCTGGAGTTTCATTTGCTTTTTTTTCTGATCTTGCTGTGCAGTCATCTGTGCTGGAAATAAAGCAAAGTGGACAGAAAACAGCGGCCCGAAAATGACCTGTCTACAAACTAGGGATGCACCGATCCGCTTTTTTCACCTCCGATACCGATACCGATATCTGAGGTTTAGTATCGGCCGATACCGATCCGATACCGATACTAATTAAACAGTCGGATTCCCCTGGTCCGCACCAGTTCTAAGTCACCCGCGGGCGAGTTCACCAACTTTGCATTTCCGCCGGCTCCGTTCAAACTGAGCAGGGCGGGAGATCCGGACCGGGACCCGTCCGGCACCGGGCCGGCGGAGGGACCGGGAGCCGGACCGGGAGCGGGACCCGGACCGGGAGCCGGACCGGTAGCCGGACCGAGAGCAGAACCGGGAGCAGAACCGGGAGCCGGACCGGGAGCGGGAGCCGGACCGGGAGCCGGACCGGGAGCCGGACCGGAAGCCGGACGGGGAGCCGGACCAGGACCCGGACCGGGGTTCACAGCCGCCCGGGGGAAGCTAGCGGCGGCGGCGGGCGGAGTGGGCAAAGTTCCGGGTCCCGGTCCGGCTACCGGTCCCGGGGCAGCAGCACCAGCAGCCGGCAGCCCGGCTCCGGGGAGCACCGCGGCCCTGGTGGAGGCGGCTCGGCTCGCACCAGGAACCGGGGGAGAGGCGCCGGACACTGTCGGCTCCGCACAGCTTGTTGCTTGCGTATGACGTCACTCACAGCGCACAGCATAGAATTACACTGAATAGATCAGCCGATATGGATCGGCTTATTGTCACCGATACCCGATCTAGAAAATTCTTCAATATCGGTACCGATACAAATATCGGATCGGTGCATCCCTACTACAAACCATATACAACCTCCGCTGTGCTCCCATTCCCGCGGCTATTCTCACTTGTTTCAGATTGGATTGCACACGGAGCCAAAAAAAAATGGGAGCTTACATTGGGAATTTTGGCTTCACACCTCATTCGTCTCAAACCGACATTGAGATCTCGGGGACTTTGAATTATTTTTTTCTCTTTTTACTGATATGGGATTGTATTTGTGGCATTGCAGCTGAGTTCACCAAAGATTTTGGCAGCACTGCAGCTAAAGCTCAGAATATACTTCTGGAAATACCATCACATGCAGCTGTAGAAATGAGAGACATACATCACCATGGACAAGGTAGCACTGCTCACACACACTCTACGTGGTGTATCTTCTATAACTCAGCCACACACAGATGAGCTGAGCTATCCGCCTGTTGCTCGATCTAAACAGACAGCAGGCAACCAAGAGTCTCAGGCTGTTATTGTGGGTAGAGAACATTAGCTTGACATTTTTTGTTTAGCCTCAACAAGACGAAACAATGACGTCAATGCTTTGACCCCAGAACAAAAGTCAAGCCCAGGCTACGGAGTAGAGAATGTGGGTGTGTGCTTTTTATAGCTGAGCCAAACCAATGCTTAGAGTATTAGAGTGTTACTTAAGATTAACATATAGATGCAAAATGGTTTAACTGTCGTATTGTTGTTTAATCATTGGGTGGGTATGATTTATTTCTTGCTTCTCTCAATGTACCCTTTGAATCAGGAGCCTTTCAAATGTCCCTAGCAAAAAGGACCTGGGGGCACGAAAAATAGGCGCAAACCATTTCTAGACTTTCTAAAACAACTACGAGGATATACCATTTACAATAAAGGCAAAAGCAGCTATTTGTCCCTGATCTGAATACTGTCTGACCATTCAACTTTCCAAGCCAACAACTGAAGTTTTGAGCTGTGTATTTTATTATGAGGGGCAGTGTGTAGTGGAATTTATAGAAAGGACCATTAACCAAAGATAATCAAGCCCAAACATAGCAGAGGTTGAAGTAGTGGCTGAAAAGTCCGAGAAATATGTGTGAAAAACCTCTGATCAAGAACAGAACAGATGTTATTTGAATCAGGAGTTATTTTTCTAGCGTCATGTTTCCAAATGCTGACATTATATGCTATTTTTTTCACAGATGCATCATTCAATGGGGAGGTACCTGACTTTTATAGAGGTAAGGATATTCAATTTAGAGCTTCCATCCTACATTAATGTACCTTTGAATTCGTTCATGAGTGTCCAAAGTTTTGATATGAAGAAAACACTCGTAAAATGTTATACCGGTGCTGATAAGGTTCCAGGGTCAAGGCTGAGTAGGAGATGACGGAGAATGTTTAATAACCAGAGAGGTCACAGGGTTGACAAGCGATTTATTTTCATGAACATGTTCTGTAGAGGTCTCCTTGAGGAATTCAAGGGATTCCTAGCCGCTCATTCAGACCATAATAGTAAATACCCGAAATGTGAAAAAATGAAATAGCAGGATGGCAACAAAATTCATAGGCTCCATTTGATTCACGGTTTTCAAAGCAGAGGCAAACAAGCTGTGCCCATTCAGAGGCAGGTTGATGAGGCCGTGGCCTTGGAGTTCACGGGAGGAAGTGATTCATAGTGATTCATATTCAAGGCCACACTGCGAGATCTGTCTGAGGAGATTACAGCAAGTTACTTTCGGTCGCTCGTTGCCTTATTCTGTCAAAACTCTCTTAGCATGAGAGCTTTTCCTGGCTGCGTGTTTTGGATTTAATTCTATTTCATTTTGGAGAAACACTCGCAAAGTTAGAAAATGTCAGAGATAAAATTCCATTGAAAAGTCCATGTCCTCCTTACTTTATAAGCTTTAGTATTATTTTGAATATTACAAAAATTTGTATTAAGACATTTTTTTGGAGATTTTGAGAATTGAGTCTTAATATCTTGAGAAAAAAGTCATACATTTACTAATAGAAAGTTGTAATATTACGCAAATTAAGTAATAATTTAAGGCTATATGTTGTTATAGTGGGGTTATATCAGAAGACCAGTCTGTCATCGCCTGTGTTAACATCAAGAATGAGGAGCATCTTGTTAAGTTATATTTTAGTAAAGGTTTTAAAAATACCTTGTCTTTTCTCACATCAGAATCACATTATCATAAGTATCAGGACTACGAAAATTGTCTATTTAAGAACATTTTTTTTTTTTTTTCTTTATTTTAATAATATAACAACTTTTTACGAGTAAAATTTTGACTTTATTTCCATTCATCACATTACGCTGGTACTAATACGAAATTATTCTCAAAATCACATTATTTATTTTTTTAGTATGTCTCTAAAGAACAATGAAAGTAGATTTTCTGATATGATGGCTTCAGCTCCCATCTTTGACCGCTCCAGCCCCTGAGGTGATAAAACCACACTAGTATCTGGCTGTCAGGATTCGTTAAGAGACATCCAGTGTGACAGACTGCTCCTTTGTCTTTGTGAACAGACCTAATGAAAAGCTCTGTTTGTCCTTCTCCACTGTGGCTATTTCTGTATTTCTCCTACTTGGAAATGTACATCAATGGAGATGGTCTGAGACATTTCACTGTGCTGAGCAGCTGAACGTGGGGTGGTCTCTAGAGCCAGGAATTGTATTACAGTTACCACGCATCATTGTGGGGTTTAATGGGAAAATAGAGATAGACTTTCACATGTTAAATATTAGGCCACAGCCTGGAGGCGATTAGTGTAGCTTTGCATAAAGATTGAAATTGCGGCCATAGCATTGGATCTGGAAAACAAACCTCATCACCCAGCACCTCTAAAGCTCAGTAATTAACACGTCCTGTCTCACTTGTTTGATCTATACTAAAACCAAAGTGTATAAACAACAAGCCGGGCTTTTATGTTGGGTTATGTGCCAAAATTATTATTTGGCTGGGTGTCACTGGGAAGTTGCCAGGCAACCAGTTGAGGCTCCAGGAAGTCTCTGTACTCGGCCAACAAATAGTCCAGAAATACTCCGTATTGATCTTTTCATCCAACTACCGGCAAGAAAGTGAAGACATGTATTTCCCAAAATGTCTTGCTGTTCCTTTAGATCAGGTTATTTTGCAAATAAGGAAAATCCAATGCTCCAAATCAAATTGATTTGTATTCAATACTTACACACATGTATATATGTAAGTATAATGTACTTTTAGAGATTGCCTGCATAAGATTTTCCATTTGTGTTTTTATTTTCTGGGAGAAAAGGCGTTTGTCAGCGAGGGGTAAATAGAAGAAGACGACTTGCTGATTTGTTGCCTGGAAACAAATTGTGCTGCTGCATGCAAGTAGAATTTCTGGTGGAATCAGTAACAAGAGGAATCTTTTGTTCCTTGCTGTCATTTTTCACCCACTCGTTCTCTTTCCTTCTGACCACAAATGAATTTCACAGTCTGTGTGTCTGTCACCTCTTGCACAGGTTGACATTATCTCCACTTCTATAAAAAAATAAAAGCTTGAAGCAGCCTGGACTCTGCGGAATGTTTTTGCTCAGGCTTTATAATTTTGAACATTTTGTCAAACTTAGACAAAGATGAATGCGTCGTCATGGGAGGAGGCCGAGTCAATACCAAGCTCTTCAAAGGTCAGAGCATTGTGCAGGCTGCCTTCCAGCAGGGACCCACTCTGCAGAATCTGCCATTAGAATAATAATTTCTTACAATCTAACTGTAATTCAGCATACAGCGAAGTTAATGCATCAGTTATTAAAGCGATACTCATCCCAATATCTTATGTACTACCTGATCGGTATACTGACAATACTAAGCAGATGAAATCCAATATTGTAAAACTGGGTGATCCACCAACTCAGTTCTTAGATCCATGTCCCCTGGATCACATCACATATAAAAGATTTCAGTGATTTCAGAAAGATAATCAGTAAATAACTTGAGCCGATCAGATTTGATCCTCCTTTTTGGCTGCTCTTTGCCGAAGGGCTTTCACTGCTCCATCTTTCGCTTGAAAATACAGAAACGTTTTTTCCTTATTGGATTCAAAATAGGAAGATATTTGAGCAAGTCATTGTTTCATTACTTATGATTCCTCATATTGTCCGTTGCTGAAGCTGCTCTTTTCAGCCTCTGTCTACCACTTGGTTTTAGTTCCTGGCATCATTCAAAACGAATCTCGGATCTTTAAAGTAATGTCAAAAGAAAAAGATAAACACAAAAGGCACAATTTGAGAGATGGTGTGTGAGGTATCAGTCAGACTACTGACGAGAGCTTCACGCTCCCACCCCCACATTTCACAGACGGCACTATGCAGCCGTGTCCAATCCAAACATCCTGGACCCCATCTGATCCAAAGAAAATGTGTTTCGATTTCATCTCACCAAAGATTGTGCTGCTAATATTTTTCACACTTTTTATTTTTACGGTCTTTGGTAAAATATGGTCTGGCAGTTTTGTGCTGCCTCCGGTGAGTGATGTATTCTTAAATGTCATCGGTAGAGGTTGACTTGATGCAGCGTCCTTCACAGTGACTGAGCGGCCACTGAAACACCATTTCCTCCATAAGTGATCTAGCACGGAGGGGTAGTCAGGTTTGTTATGTGCAGTATGTTATGGACTGTGAAGCCCTCATCGCTCTGCTCTGTCACAGCCGCCACTTCACAGAGTCATTCTTTCTGAGCGTGATGTCACTAACTGGCACCAACACTGACCAATGACCACACCTCTGCAAATAACCTGCAGGGAATCAGAATAATTAAATATTATTCATTTAATGCAGAACATTTTTAAAAAAAGGTTGATTTTAGTTTTACTCCAGGGACAGTTTAATCTGCCACCATGCCTCATTGTGTGGCTCAGGGGCTTGTGGGTAATTATTGCTACATTGTGCTTTTGGTGCCTCCAGGAGACAATATGCTGTCTGTCCCACTTGGACACTTTCTCGGTCGTGCAAACAGACCATGCCGCAGATGTATCTAAAAACACACAGCTGTGTGTAAAAGTGAATTCATCAGAGGGTTAGTGTCCTCTGGGAGTTTGAGTAATTATGTGACTTTCAGATGTGCAACGGAAACGCACACTAACCTGTGAAAACGTTAATGGAACGTGAAAAGACAGGAAGAAACAGGACAGATGGAAGTTGTTTTATATTTGCTTGGGTTTTACGCTTTCAAATGAACATGTCATGTATTTAAAATTATACTTTCTACCTCAATGAATTATTGATGCCTCATTAGAAAGTGAAGCCAGAGGATGTAGCGGGCTCCTGAAATAAACCGGCTGTGTGGTATTTGAGATTCAAATGACCGTCTAAACTTGCTTGCTCTTTGCCTGAATGGGAGTCTGTGTTTGATAATGAAGTCTGTCCTGAAAGGATCACTTGCAGCAGGCCCTTGAGACAGACTGCCTCTGTGTGTCTGTGTCTTTCTTCCCTTTTTGCACCGATGTGGCCTGACAGTTACTGTCCTCCTTTTCTTTCTTTGTATACGTTTTATGTCTGCGAGGGCGGGAGCGAGCATCTCTCCATTGACTGTTGAGTAAATCATTACTCGGCCATTAAACAGGACAAAAAAGTGTATCCACAGTCAATTCAGGAGCAGCTGTGGCTCAGGTGGTAAAGCGGGTCATCCACTAACAGCAGGTCGGTGGTTTGATCACTATTGCAGTATGCAGGCTGAAATGTCCTTGGGTAGGACACTGAGCCGCCTTGTGCAGCTGATAGAAACAGCTCTGTGTGTGTGAATGGGTGAATGTGACTTGTACTGTAAAGCCCTCTCAGTGGTTGAAAAGACACGAAAAGGGCAATATGAATGCTTTCCATTTTAATACTCAAGTTGTGCCAAAACAGACGAGAAGGGAAACAGAGAAGGGCTTTGATCCAGAGAGAAGGAGAACCTTAGAGAGACTCTGATTTGAAGAGAGAGTAAAACAGAGATTTGAAAGAGGGATGTTAAATTGGAGAGATGGTAAGAGGTACTTACATCAGTCATGTTTTGGAGGAGGATGGAAAGAGTTCATGACTCCCAAGGTCTTTTCTCAATTTAGTCAGTTTTTTCTTCCAATCCATTATCCAATGAAAAATGGATGTAGATATTAACAAAAAAAAACACAGCAAATGGAATCTGATAGGAAAACTTGAATGATGGATGAAATAGTGGCAGTCGCTGTGTAAATTTAATTGACACAACATGAGAACATAATTATTTTCAAACATGGAGCAATTTTGGACAAATAATTGGACTCAGTGTACAAAGACCTTAACTGAGAGGCTTTGAGAGAAAGATGGATCTGAGGCTTTCGCACAGCTTTGAACTTCACTAATGCTGTTCAGCAGGTTTAATGTTTTGTGTTCTCTGACCTTATTTTGTTTGATTCTCTATTTTCGACCGGGTTCTTTTTCTGTGGGGTTTGCATGTTTTTCTGGATACCTTGGCTTCCTTCCACAGGTAGACATGCAGATAGAGGTAGTTTGATCTGAGAGTCTAAATTGGCCGTAGGTGTGAATGTGAGGGAATGGTTGTTTGTCTCTGTATGTTGGCCCTGTTTTGGCTGGCGACATGTCCAGGTTGTGCCCTGCTTCTCACCAAATATCTACTAGAATGATCCCAGCACCTTTGCGGCCCTTAGGATAAACGCTGTAGATTATAGAGGGATAGTTTTGCAGATGTTTCGTCGTGAAACTTTGACCTGATGGTGGCATTAGAACAAACATAAAGACATCTCGGTGTGCTCTGGTAGCCGCGTGGTTACAGCAGCAGCCACGTTACTTCCACATCCACAGTTTGACTCCAGTCAGGGACCTTTGCTGCATGTCATACCAATTTCATGGCAATCCATCATTCTCATCCGAAGCGACGCAGCAATCAACAGTCCGTCACTGTCCAAGCTGCTGGGAAACTGAAGAGTCAAGAGAACATTGGAAGAAAAGTAGGTGTGAAAGTAAAGTCAAAGAAAGAGGAGCAGGGTGCGACAGTGGGATGTAGGTTAGAGAGAAGAAGTGGGAACAGAGGAAAGCCGGAGAGAGTTGGAGACGGACAGACAGAGAAATTGAGGCGAGGCAGAGGGAATGTACAAGGCCTGTGTGTGTGTGTGTGTGTGTGTCTCCAGGCAGTGGGCCTTATGTGGCCTGCTTTAACACTCCCCTCCACCATCTGTCACATCCCACATTACAGGAAGAAGGACCGGCACCAGCCTTCTTCTCTCTGAGTTACACACCGACTGCTATTTCAGCCTGGGCGACTCCAGCACATCCGACATTAACAGTGTATTTCAGGTTTACACGCAACACATTTATCCAACACTCATGCAGAACTACTCCAGTACAATAGGGTCACTGTATTACATTAACTCACCCTGTGTCCTTCAATGGTATTTCTAATTTGTCCCTTGTTCCCAGAACATAGTTTCCCACTTAATGTGCTGTCCATCAGGCGCACAATACCTATTAATACATATAACATATTTAATTCTCTCTCGGCCGGCAGTAATTCACAGTCCTGCTGCTGCAGTGTGTGAGTGGGAGTGGATCATCATCGACTTTCTCTGGAGTTTACTTTTCTCACTTTAACAATGCAGCAGGAGATTGTCTGAGTCAGAATTGTTCAGAACAACCCAATCAGGTGAGGGGGGGGCGCAGGCAGCAGGAGGCAGGAGTCCGAGCACAAGGTTTACATCTTTCTGAGGAGATCTCGTGTTTGCAGCAGATCCAAACTGGCGTCCTTTTCTTTCCTCTACATATATGGCACCTCATTTTTGCGTCCGTTTGACACGTCTGCTAACAGCTGTCAAAACTCTGGTGAATGTCAGCAGCAAATATCACTCAGACATTTGCGTTTGCACGAGATTATCTGGAATTCAGTGCATATGTCTCAACATTTTTGGATCAGGGACAAACTCCAGAAAATTAAAATTTTCCAGACATTCATTTCAGAAAACAGGTTCCACGACTGATACAGTGATTACAAAATACGTAGTCAGTTTTGGAGATTATTTAAGTCAAGAGCAAACACATTTGGCTGCTGGAATATATGAGATTCTTACTATTCCGCAAAAAAAAGTTCATCTCAATGCTTTTGTGGTAATAAACCGTAGTGAGGATACAGTTTCAGGCAGCAGGATATCATGCAAATAAAAGTCTTTTGTACAGATTTTCGACAAGGTTGCACATTGTCTGTCAGTATGACATTTTGTGAGTCAGTGATTCACTCACTGTGTGTAAGCGTCAGGCCCGGTGACGACTAGAGGCAGGATATCAGAGAGAGAGAGAGCTTCTCCTCATTGAGTGTCAGCTGCACGCGCTTAGAACTCAGACACACGGGGGATCAGAAAAAAACACACACACACACAAACACAGACACACACACCTTCGCAGCCACGCTTCACATTTGTATGCCCGCAGTCACCTACACACGCTCTTGATGTGGGAGAATCATCAGCGTTTGGGAACATTTTACCTCATTGCTTATTCATAGCTCGGCATTGTGTTTATGTCTTATTCACGGCAAAGCTCATAATCTGTTTTTAATGACTAATCGGGGCTAATTGTACGTATGTGTGTGTGTCGATGCTGTAAAGGCAGTTCGAACCAAGGAGACTGTTCTCTTTGGATTTGCCCGTGCAGCTGCTTCATCGTGACACATGCAGCATGAAAAGAAGGGGCGTTGGATTATGCTAAGTCAAACTAGCGTTTCTTTCCCAGCTCCAGGAATTTGAATTAGTGTGTAATAATATCATATCCACTGGCAACAGATGATCGTGTTGCCGTGGTTTTGGCACCTGAGTGAGCACATCTCGGTCACGATTAGTGTGAGGTTGCGATTTGGAATAAAACGCAGCCTCATTGCTGGAGTTTGTGTGGATTCAGCGGTGGGATTAGTTGAAGCTATGACCAGGATTTGTCTTAAACCAGCTGCTTAGCATTGGAGGTGTGTGAAAACCTCAAACTGTGCTGGAATGTTAAAAGACAGGTCCTCCGCAGTCAGTCCCTCGCTGGTGTACACGTCTGAACCCAGCTGTCGGCTTTTTTTGATGAAACCGTCCAGAAGTGCCAGACGGATGCTCCGACACCTTGATATTTCCTTCCTTTTTTTTTTATGTCTGACCCAGCTTGTTTTTATTTACCCTGGTCTTGTTTGTGTGTTGTCAACAGATGAAGCCGCAGGTTTCGGGCCAGTGTTTGAGGAGCAGCCGGTGGACACCATCTACCCCGAGGAGTCGCCCGAGGCCAAAATCATCCTAAACTGCCGCGCTCGGGCCAATCCACCTGCCACATACAAGTAACATATGTTCCCCATGAAGTCATTACTACCCACCGGGCATTCTGCATGCCTCCCATCTTTTGCCTCGCTCTACCTTTGGGCTCTATTCAGATTGTTTCATGCTACACCATACTGCAATGTTTTAATTCGAAAGGAGCATTTTCAAACTAAATAATTTCTTTACCCTCAACTGTTTCTGCTCCGGATCAGTTTCATTCCCCGTCCATGTTCACGTCATGTTCATGAACACTCACATACACAGGGCATATGCATTTTGTGTAAACATATTCCTCAAATATTATAGTAGCCCGTCTCATGTAAACATTTGTAATATTATAAAAAGTAACTAAACCTAAATTCCTAAATTTCCCACGGGATTAATAAAATATCTATCTATCTATCTATCTATCTATCTATCTATCTATCTATCTATCTATCTATCTATCTATCTATCTATCTATCTATCTATCTATCTATCTATCTATCTATCTATCTATCTATCTATCTATCTATCTATCTATCTATCTATCTATCTATCTATCTATCTATCTATCTATCTATCTATCTATCTATCTATCTATCTATCTATCTATCTATCTATCTATCTATCTATCTATCTATCTATCTATCTATCTATCTATCTATCTATCTATCTATCTATCTATCTATCTATCTATCTATCTATCTATCTAAACAACAGCTGTTTGCAAAGACAACAGGGTCAGCAATGCTTGTAATTGTTTATCCATGTTGCATTATACACTGGTTGCAGAGGTTAATGCTTACTGGATGCCTTCAGAAAGAGGGTCATGTAATACAATGCCTACAGTGACCCAATCATTGTCTTTGTCATCATTTCCAAACTTCTCCTTGTCTGCCCTTACTGACGTGAAATGCAGCCCTGGAGTTTTCAAACTTAAACAGTCTCAGCAGTGTTTTTAAAGTCCTCGGTTTTAGTGGCTGTAAAACTCTGGAGTAGTTTGGACACCAGGTGTATCTGTATCATTTTCAAACAGAAAAATAGCAGTATGGTTGTGTGCCTCTAAATGACAAGGTCACAAGGATGTTTATGTATAACTCAGAAGCAATTCTAAAGTGTGTGTGTGTGTGTGTGTAGGTGTGTGTGTGTGTGTGGGTGCAGTCGAGGAACACACAATACTTTTTTAAATTGTTCCCTGCATGATCTGCACAAGTCGTCTTATTATACACAGATGTTTGTTTTTTTTTCACACAAAAATCATTTAAATGCTAAAATACGTTGCACCAGGAGAACATTACAACAGATAAGTTGTTCAGACTTTTAAACATGATCCATTTCAATTTAGATGTTAATGTATGTAAATGACATTGCTCTGCGTCCTCCAAAATCAGTTTCACTATCAAGACAGCCCAGGATTAGATGGCAGAGGGGAAAGAATTAACTTCCACCACCGCTGGTATCGAGTATTTAAGATGTTTCACCTACATCTCACTTCGTCATGCCTTTTGAAACATGAAATTTGTTAAAAAAATTGTAAAGTCTGTCTGAACCAAAGTAACAGGCGTGGATCATTTGCAGTGTGAAAATAGGTGTTTCCCTCCGATTATATTATGTTTGAACGATGAGGACGTTCATTTGATGCATTTGACACATAGTGTTGAGTACTGCATCTGAAGTTGGTGATGCAGGTAACAGTGATACCATTGTGTTAATGAAATTAAGGAAATGAGCCGGTTCATTATTTTACTCCTTTCCAAACTGGCGAATTGACAAAACACCAACATCAGACGCTCGCCCGTCTAAACCAATCCATGCCGGTAGACCCATATAGGTAGACGCAACCTACGTCCTTAATGTAGACAGGATGTACATATGTCATTAGAATAGTCTTAAGTGCCCTCTCTGAATTGCTATCTGAAACCAAAACTTACTGGATCACATGTAAATAATGAATCAAAAATATGAAGCTTGGTTAATATATTTATATTTTATTTATTATTATTCTCCATACCATACACTGACACTGACTGCTTATACTAACTTCCAATTGTTTCCCCTGTAGATGGAGGCTTAACAACTTGCACATTGATCTGACTGAAGAGGGCAGCCTCTACAGTTTAGCGGGAGGCAACCTGGTCATCAACAACCCACTCAAAACCAAACACGAAGGGGACTACTCCTGCATGGCTTCCAACATGTTCGGCTCGGTCGTCAGCCGAAAGGGCTCGGTCCAGTTCGGGTGTAAGTGGCTCAGATGTGAACCCCCCCATTTAGGCTGCAGTCATGTAGTAGCATGCAGACCATGCTAACATAGAACTGCCCTGCAGCTGTACTTTCATGCACATTTAGTGCACAGAAACTCCAAGGGCAACTGGGACAGATCATGAGTGGTGTGGAACGTTCAATTCTTAAAATTTGTCGACTTCAGTTCATGTCAGTGTAGCAGATGTCCTTAAATGAACTTTATACAACTTTGTTAATGTTTTATGGAAATTAAGAGAAGGAGATACTCAAACGTAAATATTTGATGGTAGATTCTGAGGGGATCTTGAGTCTGAAATATGTCTCACAGCTCATTCTCATCTCTGTTCTCTCAGACCTGGATCTTTTCTCGTCAGAGGAGAGGGAGACGGTGAAAATCAAAGAGGGACAGGGGGCAGTGCTGCTCTGCGCTCCCCCGCCACATCATCCAGGTACAGCATGTTGTGCAAATGCTTCCTATAATGTTCAACCTCCCTCGTTGAGCAGCTTCAACATCTGAGTGATTAACATGTGGACGGAAGAGCAGTGAAGTAGGTAGCACTGGGTTCCCTCCGAGATGCTGCAGTCCACAGCCATGTGAGTCAATGTACATGGTTTCCACACTTTAGATGTCTTATGCTGCACAAATGAAAATTTGAGTTATTTGTTCGTCTAGCTGTGATTGTGCTGTTTCCATAGATGTTCAGGAATGTACAGTATATATCTGAGGGTTAAAAAGTAAAAATAAAAAACAGTAGATTGAATCATTCCAACCTTATGCTTTAACAAGCCTTAAATACCTTACAATATTATGTACTATGTTAGAAACATTTAGTTTAGGTCTTAATTATGTTAAGGCAGGTCTTAAATATGCTAACGTTATTTTAAAGGTTCAGTGTGAATATTTTAGTGACATGTAGTGGTGAGGTTATATGTTGCAGTTAAAATCTATTAGATGTTATAATTTGATTGAGACTTATACATGTCTACATAATGAGACTAAGGTCGGAATACTCCACGTCTAAATTAGATTATTTCTTACTCAGAGTATCACCTTATTTGGGTTAAGGTCATCAGAAAATGCTGTTTACATGACTGTGTCTTATTAAGAATTTTGTTTTAATCAGGTTCATATCAGAATCTAAGCTTTAAGGTTTTTATCCAACTCGAGAATCAAACTCCTGAAATACTGAAATGACCCATGGAAATGTTGTCCTCCTGGTGGTTTGGGATGGAATTGCCGATGTATATTGGTATTCCTTTAAATATTTATATTCACTTATGGCAATAAGATATGAGTTCAAAATGATTCATTTATTTTCATAATCAGTTTTCATCACAAAGCTGGTTCTCTGATTTCATTTCCATTACTGGTCTGTTAGTGAACTCATTTAATTATTCTTCCAGCTTTTCACACTTTAAACATCGTTACATAAAACTTACTCTTCTTACCATTAACCTTCCCATTTTCTAAGCCACAGCCATCGACCCACAAAGCTGTACACGTATTTACATTTCCATGCTGATGCAAATTAATTTAACACAACAGTCTGAGAGCATTGTTAAGTAATTCTCCACAGCATCAGAATTATCCCAGCAATCCCATGTGCCTGCACCCGCTCTCCATTATGCCTCTCAGCCAGCAGAATTATACGATTCCATCTGAAAGGTCAATAGATGCTTGAATAATAAATTTCTCTCAGCTACAAAGAATGGTGCTATTTTTATTTTGCATGTGTTGAGATTATTGCAATAGAAACAGCTCTTTCTCATCCAACCTCTGTGGCTCTTTCCAAAGCTGTTGCTGTGTGTCCACAGTCTTGATTGACAGTGCCTCTCTCTCCCTGCAGCCGAGCTGTCGTTCCGATGGATCCTCAATGAGTTCCCCACCTTCATCCCACTGGACCAGCGGCGCTTTGTCTCCCAGTCCAACGGGAACCTGTACATCTCCAAGGTGGACTCGTCAGACACCGGCAACTACTCCTGCATCGCGTCCAGCACGTCCATCTCCAAGAGCGTGTTCTCCAACTACATCCCTCTCGTGCCTCTGGCTGAACGTTAGTACCTCACTTCCTACCTTTGTCTTTTCCGCTTGTTTCTGACCTGAACGTGAATGAGGATCACAGTGAAGCAGTGGTTTCTGGTTTCATCACTTTTACAGCCAGTGATTTAATATGATGCACATAAAATCCCAAATCCAAATCAAGGTTAGTTTAATTATCTTGTACCAGATTGATGACAGAGAAAATCTCATACTGACAGACAATGTGCAACCTTTTCGAAAATCTTTACAAAAGACTTTTATTTGCATGATATCCTGCTGCCTGAAACTGTGACCTCACTACTGTTTACTACCACAAAAGCTTTGAGATGAACTTTTTTTTGTGGAATAATAAGAATCGCATATATTCCAGCAGCCAAATGTGTTTGCGCTTGACTTAAACTTGAGCTGCAATAACATGTATAATGTGCTGTATTAATGCAGTGTGTAATATTGATAGTAACTCACTATACGCTCAACACTGCATTGATCATTTTACTCCCAGGCTCTAAGTGCATGTAAAGACAGAGACAGCGTTTGTTTTAAAGAACAAACTGGAACATTAATAGCCTCAGAGACAAGAAACTAAAACTTTGTGCTTATGATTGTTATAAACATAAACGTTGTGTTTACAGAAACTAGTGTAATATTTACTATGAGAAAAACAATGCAGCAGCTATTTTAACAATCTCCCCAGGGACCTTGCATCAGATGCTTATTTTCATCGTCACCGAACTTGAAGACAGTTTTACCTGTGGCAAGTGCATCTTTAGTAGTAGAACACAAAAGAACACAATCTAGGGTGTTGTGTCTCTAAGGCGAGCAGTTGTTCAGGCTTTCTCATGCACGGGAGTATTATGGGATGCCTTTTGGGTATGAAGCGACCTGTATTTCGTGTTTAAACTAGTTTTTGTGTCTGCGTGTGTGAGGGACTGTATATTTTGCATTTTGGAAACGGTATTTTGAGTGTGATTGCATTTGTCTCAATAAGTTATGTATTATATTTACATGAACTTAAAATTACAGTACAGGACCCTATCTTGTTTGCTATATATAATGCCTTTGGAATAGGGTTTAAGCATAAAATCACAAGTTGGCTTTAGAAAGCAAGAAAAGTGCTTATGTTTTTATTGCTGACTTTTAGGGACCGTAATGCTGTGGGATCTTTAAATAGCTTTTAATTGTTTCCTTTAATCTTAAAAAAATATATGTGAGGAAACACTAAGCTTGCATTTCATCGTTGGCCCCATTTTCCTGTTTTCTGTCTAAAATGGAAACCATCAGACACTGAAAATCTCTGGTTCGTGAAGTGAACTGTGTTCATCATCACCTGCTGTGGTAACTGTCATCTTCAGTCCACAATTTACAGAGAGGTTGAAATGCCAGAAAATCAAAGACACTCCTGGAAATGACACAGTTTGTTGCCAAGTCTGGACTCAGCCACTTACACCCCACAGACAGAATCAACTTCACAGGTTATCACTAAACAAGCCCACTGAGACTGCAAGAAACAAACACACAGTGCACACATTCACTACGACAACACCCCAAATGACCTGTGCTATTTTCATACCACCGTTTGTTTCAGGATTAGCAGCTGGAAGTGGGAGCATGAGTGATAATACAAATATGATGTTGTTATTCCTCTCAGGTCCCATCAGGAAGTACCCTGCTGACCTCAATGTCAAGTTCCCAGACACCACAGCTCTGGTCGGGCAGAATATCACCTTGGAGTGCTTCGCTCTGGGAAAGTAAGAGAATTAACAAGTCTATTCTTTTCTCTCAGCAATAAAACTATGAGGAAATGTTTCCCTGTAATAAGTTTATTTAATTAATATGTTAGACACAGTCTGTTCTCATGAATGTTTTAAATAGTATCCTGTTGTTATGTCTTCTGTTACACTTGACATCTATTGCTCTTCTGCCCGTGGGAGAAGGATCCCAGAGGAAAATTCTTTGGCTCAGAATGGTCTTTATCAGAATTGTGATTAGTGAATAGGGGATATACAAATAACATTTGATTGAATTATTGATTGATTTAAATGATACAGCATGTACATATACAGATTATTGACAACTTAAATATAATATTTGAAATAATCAGAATTGTATCAATCTCTTAAGAAAAACATATTTGTTCCTCTTTATTAAAAATGACATCAACAGTAGCTAACCCACTTTTAGAATCGCTGCCTTCTCACTGAGCTAAACGATGTAAAGTTGTGATGACTGGAGTGTAGTGATGCATAAGTACACACAAGTCACAAGAAACAGACCTTATTATCTATTGTCTCTTTATCCTTTGTCCTTCTCAGCCCCGTTCCTGAGATCCACTGGAAAAAGTTGGAGGGGCCAATGCCGCCCAATCACGAGAAGGCAGGGGCTCATCTGCACCTGTACAATGTGCAGTTTGAAGATGGCGGCACGTATCGGTGCGAGGCGGTGAACTCGAGAGGAAAAGACTACCACACTGCCCGTGTGTCTGTAGAAGGTAACAATCTGAATTGATAAAAGTCTTATTCAGCCTGATTCATTCTCAGTGAGGCTTTCTGTGTGGATTTGACTCCCCAGCCTTATTTTCTTATCACTACCTACTACTTTTTACGCTTTTCTTTTTTTAGAACTGACGCCTACTTTAATTCCGTGAATATCACCCCATGTCATATATTATGCAGCAGCTTTGTAGTTGTCTCCCTCTAACTCTTGACTTTCCTCATTTGCAGCTTTCCCTGAGTGGGTAGAGCACATCAGCAGCACGGAGAGAGACCTCCACAGCGAGTACACCATGTCCTGCGAAGCCAGTGGCAAACCCAAACCACACATCCACTGGCTGAAAAACGGAGAACCGGTAATATTCAAATTCATAGATCTTTATTTTCATATAATGGACTAATTTAGCTTCAGCTATAAAAACAAGTGTGAGCTCCCTCTGCAGCTCGGTCGGTTAAGAACCCGTGTGCTTCTCAGGGTTGTTACAGTCGCACAGGTGTGACAGGAAGCTGGCACTGCGGGTACTCATGGTGTCAGGAGAAGGAATCTGTTGTCATTGAGTCGGTGCCAGCATGGGCTGTGTATCGCTTCGTACAAACAACTTGTCATTAGGACAGACAAACACCCAAGAAAGTTGCAGCTGGTGACAGCAGAGTGGAGGAGGGGGGGAGGCTGCTGGATACATCATTAGGTATTAATGAGACCCCCTCCCAGTCCAACTAATCCTCATCTGTAGCTCTGTGCGTGTCAACAATCAACTGTTTGATTTTCGTAAACTGCTGGGAAACGGTGAAAATGTAAAATGATGATTTTTTTTTTTTTTTAAATGTTCCACTCCGGTTGTTTTTTCCATAGCTCGACAGGAAAGAGATGATGTTCAGCAGCCTGATGTTTGACGACTCGGGGATGTACCAGTGCATAGCACAGAATCGCCACGGAGTCATATATGCCAACGCGGAGCTGCGTGTGTTTGGTGAGTCAAACTTCGGCTGCCGCACAAAAGGCTGCGTCAGAGACTCAAAAGGTCACGTCTCATTAGGACTTTTACAAAATTGGCTTTGGTCATTCAAAGTAGCGTGCACCAACTCGCTTCTTCGAATGTAAAATGTGTCATAAATCTATGCCAGCCTGCAGTCGATGCATATTCTACTGAGCTTGTGGTGAATAATCTATAATACTGTCCTGTCTCAGCCTGTGCTCCCACGTTTGAACACAACCCAGTGAAGAGGGTCCTGGTGGCCAAAAACGGCCGGGTGGTGATCCAGTGTCGACCAAAAGCTGCTCCAAAGCCGAGCATCTCCTGGAGCAAAGACACGGAGCTGATCTCCAACTCTACCAGGTGATCAGTCTCTTTATGTGGTGGCACTCCTCCTTTTCCTTTCATCTCTCCGTCACACCATCCATCTACTGTCTTGCACTTATCCGAGCTCGGGTCGCGGAGGTGGTCGGCCAAGTGAGGTATTCAAGACATCCCAGTCCCTTGACCTTGACCCATGGAGCTTGTTTGGGCCCGGTCGAGCAACGGGTAACGTCACTGTGGTCACCGGAGAGTTGGCAAAGACTCTTCCTTTTGTCCTGTGCAATATCGTCATAATATAGAGACTGGTCTGTCAGTTTTTCTAGTTTTTTTTTTTTTTTTTAACATTTATTAGAATAAGTACCTTGACAGTGAGTCTCACTCAGCATGTCATACAATATTACAAGTGAATACCAAATAAAAAGTAAACACAAATGGAAGAAGAGTTATCCCAATGGGTTCACATTCAGTCCAGCTTGTCCAGTCAAATGTCCACAGAATGTTCATTTTAACAGATACATTATCACCGGTGTCCACTTTGCTAAGTAATTGTCCATCCGGAGTCGTAGGCTTGCAGTTAAACTTTCCATGCAATTCCCAGCCTGGAGCCTCTGGGCCCACTGGTCCATGGTAGGTGGGTGTGGCTTGAGCCAGTTTACTGTGATCATTTTTATGAGCAATTAACATCATAACTCTGATCATATACAATTTGTTTTTTTCTTAGCCCCCTTGAAGGTGTAGTTCCCAAAATTAGCTGTTGTGGGTCAATCGAACTCTCTAAGTTCAAGATCTCACGTATCTCCCTCTTCACCTCCTCCCAGAACTTCTGCAATTTAGGGCAATCCCAGAAAATATGAGAAAAGTCGCCTATTTGACCACAACCTCTCCAGCAGAGAGGGGAATACTTCTTGTCATACTTAGCTATTACTATGGGTGTTCTAAAATATCTCATTCTTAGCTTCCAACTAATTTCTCTCCAGGTTGGACTGCTTAAACATTTGTGCCAGGACACCCAAGAGCTTTCCCAGTCATCATCTGTAATAATGGTATTAGCGTTTTTCTAGTTTTTAATGCAAATATCAAAGTTTGTCTGCATCTGTGAGACACATCTGGGTCAAATTAACACCAAGACACGTGTCTGAGCACTGACTACTGGTGAGACACGTACAGTAGTGATTTGGGGGATCTCTATAAGCCGTAGATCTCCTGTGCTCTCAGTCTTTAGGGGTGTTGCTTCGTCAGTGACGTGCGCTGCTCTGCTGTCAGCGGCTGACATTAAGCTCATTCCGCGGCTCGTCAGCCTGGTCAAAGTCGATGTGCAAGAAGAAGCCTAATCTGGGAGCTCGGAGACCCCCCCCAGCCGCTCTCACACCCCCGTTCACCATGGTGGGACGCGCACAGAGGAGGAGCAGCAGCCTAATTACTATGCAGCATATGCCTCCTAATGCTCTGTACGGCTGCTGTTTGCGTGAGAGTGTACGTGGCGGCGGGGCAGCTGGCACGACGCTGTTTGTCATGCATGAATATGAAATATGCAGAGAAGAGCAATGAATCAAACATCGCCTCTCCGCCTTCAGCACATTTTAATGTTGCTTCTCGCTGAGTCGTTTCAACTTCTTCTGCTTTTTTATAGTTCTTAGAAAAACCATACATCTGTTGGAGAAGTGGCAGAGCTCTTTCATCCATTTTCATCATCCACACATCCACAGAATCACACGCGCTGGACTTTTGACCCTCGTGTTGTGCTGAATGTTTAATACCGTACAGTTCTTTTTTCTCCTCGGCGTGTGAGGAATTAATCCCGGTTTCTCCTCAGGGTGTTCATCTGGGAGGACGGGAGCCTGGAGATCCTCAACGTGACGCGGGCAGATGAAGGCCGCTACACCTGTTTTGCAGAGAACGACCGGGGCAAGGCCAACAGCACGGGTGCTCTGCTGGTTACAGGCAAGTGCCAGCTAATGAACAGCTCTTAATTAATATCTTTCTCCGTGCCTCTTTTTAAAGGGCACATATTATGAAAATTCCACTTTTGTAGTGCTTCTACATGTTAATTTGGGTATCTAGCATGTCTACCGTCCCAAAAACTCTGGAAAAAAACAATTCCCGCGATTTGTTGTGATTCCTCTATGTCAGAAACGATACGCTGGATGGCGTCGAATGGGATTACGACCAGAATTTACGTCATAGGCTCGCGGCCGGCCCGGCGGTTAGCTCGCGGACGGGGGGGGGGAGGCACTCAAAACAGGTCAATCTGAGGAGGGTTGTTTTAGACAAGGTAAAAAGGGTGCTGTTTTAAATGATCCTTGTGGTATTTTGAACAAAATATGTTACAGACATTTCAATAAGACCCCAAGGAACCATATCAACTGTGGTAAAATGGGCATACGATGGGTCCTTTAAAATCTTTCTATCAGGATGACCGATGTCGGCCTTGCCTGGCTATCACTCCTGTGCCGACCTCCAAATGTCTGTTGTTGAATTGTGTGGCTCCGATCCGAGTGACAGGCTACAGGCTACTGGTGGATATTTAGTCGTTCCCCAAGGGCAGAGGGGAGGGGATCGCTTTAGATCAGATGTGACGAGACAACGAGTCAGACTTCACCCTGCTCAGATGAGAAGATGAGTTATGAACATGTTGACATAGTTTTATTGAAAGTACAAATAATAACACTGGCTGCGGGTTTATTCAGACGCAGACAATCTCAGCTGTCAAACATTTTTAGGCTTTCACAGTTGATGTCTGGATAGAGATGGAAGTGCAGCTCTTTTCTGCCCTCTACTGGGCATTTGTATGTATTGAGTAGTTATATCAATTCTATGGAAACAGCCGTATGACCGCTCAATGTTTCCTTTTTTCATATGAGCTGGTTTCCTGTAACTTCCTTTTGAAGTTAAACAAATTTCTCACCATTGCCTCATAATCATCATTACATAATTTATTACTTATGGCCGCAGCTATGTAATAGTGAGAAGTAGAGGTTATTATTTTTTTTACATTCTTTTACCCTTTCCTTCCCTTTTGGTCCCACATTAACTTAGAAACTTACTAAGAAACAATACAACATGTTAATTGAAGTAAAAAATAAATAATTATTATCATATAAATCAATATGAATGAATGAAAATTCTAAAATCTAGGAAATAACAAACAAAATATAGAAATTGAAATGAAATAATCCTATGATAATAGAACTTTAATAATTAATAATAAAATTACCAAAAATGTAAATACTACTTCAAACTTAAACCTCTTTGAAGCTGAATGTTAAATCAACAGTAACAGCAGATAAAAAAACAAGACAGCAAATGATTCCATAACTATATATATATATATATATATATATATATATATATATATATATATATATATATATATATATATATATATATATATATACAAATGATGTATAAAAAGAAACGTTTCATTTGTCCTGTAGCATCTTTAATTTTGCTGTTGAATCAACCCTAGTAGCCAGCAAAGACTCAAACTTTGCACATGTGACACTTGACTTTTCTCCAGCAGTAAGAACATCATGAGGTCTTTGAATGACAAAGAGGCTTTGAGAGCAAACGGTGACTTCCAGTCCAACAATATTCTTCTTCTACATAGAAGAAGAATACGGATACAAAGGCAATGCTGCCCAAGGATTCTCTCCTTATTGGTTGATGTCCGGTTAATACTCCAAAGATGGACGTTCTTTGCACATGGTCTCAGCACAATGTTTAAAACCTCTCTGAGGTGTTGTCCAGCATGTCCAGGAGGACAGGACCGAAACACACGTGTTGTGTTTCTCCCTCATCATCACCGATCTCCTCATCCTCTTCCTGTTTTTCCTCAGATTCCACAAAGATCACCTTGGCGCCAGCCAACGCTGACGTTAAAGTGGGTGAGAACACCTTGATGCAGTGCGCCGCCTCCCACGACTCCTCCCTGGACATCACCTTCATCTGGTCGCTGGACGGCCGGGTCATTGACCTGCACAAGGAGAGCCAGCACTATGAACGCACACCGGTAAGACGTCATATCGGTCGGTTAGGAGAAATCACACACCCACCCTCCTTTCCCCTCAATGTCGCCGCTCCTGCCCGGAGTTCATCCACGTTAACTCATATTTGAGGTTTTGGTTGATGTCGGAAATGGAAAAGTATGTCCTGCTGTCACTGGATAGGTCTCTAAAAGCCAATTTCACATTCCTCCTCTAAATGGATTGTATATCAGTTTAATAACCAATTTCCTTGAACATCCATTATTGTTGACGTGACCTGCTCTCTCTCGTAGAGCAGCTCTGACCATAAACCGGTGGTTAGCATTTCTTATGTGTCACTCTGCCCGCTCAGCAAACACCATATTATGATTATGATGGATGATCCCCCTGTTTTTGTTCAAAAGGACTTTCCCCTTTAAAATAAAAAACAGGGTCCACTTCCAATTCATACTCTTTTTGTGGTTTTAGCAAAAACCAGTTTGAGCCTCAAATGGGGAGTTGAATGCAGTCATGTAGTAATGTACGTATTTAATGGTTTTTACCTTTTCTTTAATGAAAGTGCTGTCCGGAGCAAACACTGTATGCAGAGTTTGACATTTCTTCACAGAAGAAGAGTTGATAGCTCTTTAGCTGCAGCTCATATGCAGCTCCCTCTAATTGGCTGCTTAATGTTGATATCTCAGTCTCTCTGATGTTGCAGGTGTCTGAAATAATTATGTCCTGTTCCATATTTCAAGATGAGTTTCAGGCTGAGTGAGAAAACCAATCTGATGTGATCATTCCCACACAGTGGAAACACTCGTGTCTGCTTAATTAACTTTTGAATATTTGGTTGTTTTCTGCAGAACGGGAGCTCGAACGGCGAGCTGCTGATTAGACACGCCCAGCTGAAGCACGCCGGACGATACAGCTGCACTGCGCAGACCCCCGTCGACAACATTACCGCCTCTGCCCACCTGGTTGTCAGGGGTGAGTCTTGATTGGTGCAATTCTATAAATATTCATCTACAGCCATATGCACATGAAAACATATTATCTCCGTCTAATCCGAAACAGTGGGCTCCTACATGAACACATGAGTTTCTTCAGGAACTGTATTTTGTTTTTCCTCACACACACACCCAATGAAGCAGATAAGTGAAGGTGCCAAACTGTAAAATGATACCTCAGAATATTTAGATATGCTTCTCTTACATTGTTCTTTATTTTATGGCGATGCCACTCTGGTTTGCAGCGATGCCTCCCACAAGAAGGTTCCTGGTTTAAATCCCTTTTCGGCAGGGGCCTGTTTGTGTGGACACCCTCTCAGACCTGGTATTAACAACTCAGACCACATTAGGAAGTGGTCTTGGACGTATGTGAACGCAAACCCATTTTGGGTCACATATGAAAGACCAACTACTGACCTCCACTGACCCCTGATACGCTTTTCAGTGTGCATACTATGGTGCATGCATTGATTTGTTTGTGGTCGCTGCTACGGTGAAATCAGAAAACATCTGTAAACTCAGACTGGATAAAAACAACATAATTTGGTCTTTGAGAACAGAAATGACTTACGTGACTATTTGAAGGAGGAGTGGTCACAATTTAATGTTCCAGAGATATACTTTATAGATCTGAGGCCAAGTTTCCGGGGTGAAGCACACGACACATGACTTTTAAAATAATTCCACGGTGCGTCAGACAAATATTCCTGTATTACTCATTAAAAACTTCTCCAGCTGTTATTATCAGACCATTATATGCAGCTGGAAAGTTCATTATTGTGTGTGCATGTGTGTTTGTGAAAAAAAGTGGCAAAGTTCGACAGTGCGTGTTTGAAGAGGAGTAAATCTCTCCAGAGGAACCAGACCGTGGCCTGTTTGGCTGGATAATCTGTCAACCCTGAGACACCTCATGAGAGAAATACAGAGAGAGAGAGAAAGAGAAAGGTCTGGAAAAGCTATGGAGGGAAATATATTATGTCTTTGTGCAGGAGCCAGAAACACAACTATCTACCACCACCACCTAGAAAAGGTCAGAGTAACTTTTCAGGCTGTCCGATTTGATGATCCACTAAGCACCAATAAAGGCTTCTACAGCCGTCTGCTGCTGCCTGACCTGTGTTGGTACATTGCTAATTATCTCATATTTGTCATAAAGTGGTGTGAGCTTCAAAAAGAAACTGAAAAGTGTTTGCGTTATGTTTCTTCTCTGTGAGCTGATAACAATCTGCTGCTACTGCTGGGGCTGCATGGTTAGACACAGTTGTAGACTTGATTATACTCAACAGAACAAGCAGAGCTGCTGTGCCACAGAGACGTTTGATGAATGGAGTTGAGTTTCAGCTTCCATTCATCTTCATTATAACTCAACAACACAAAATTCTTTTATAGAGTAGAGGGTTTAGAGGCATACAGAGGTTTTAGTCCTCCTGCAGTGGCTTTAGTCCGCCTGCAGTGGCCGGGGGTTCGATTCCGACCCGGCCCTTAGCTGTGTGTCTTCCGTGCCCTCCCTTCCCATTTCGTGTTTCCTGCCCGAATGAGAGGAGGAGGATTCTTGCACAAAAAAAGATTAAAGAGTCAGATTTTGGCAAAAGTTCGAACATTTTGGACTTTGCTCAGTGCAGAATGATTCTTCATTTTCTGACAACTGCACTAGAGAAGAAGACAAAGAAAGGACAGTTTTTTAATGTGCATTTCAACTCATGCCTGTAATTCTTACTATCCTATCAATAAAGGTGAAAATACCCCCCCTCAAAAACAGTTTTAAACAGAGGAGAGAGTGTTGGTACATGTATAATGCATTGCAATGAGACTTGACTAAACTGTGTAGGATATCTCTCTCACCACAGTCATTTGAAAGGGAGTGCTGTTGATTTCAGCACTTCTTCTACCAAATCAACACTGCCACACTTCCGCAGTGCTCTGTCTGTCATTTCATCTCCTGGATGATTCATCATTTGTTACCCCACCCCCTCTGACTCCTGCTGACTGAGAGCTTGCCTTACAGCCCCCCCTTCACTCCTCCAAACATGCCCGGTGTTGGCGGACAAAGGCTGACTTCAGATAGGAACCCAGGAAGCGTAGCAGTGATCTGGTTCGCCACTGATCCTTGTTGTGCCCTGGCTGTGCTTCCTATGCCGCCCCTGCTTTCAGATGCAGGTGCTGACAGATGGCCAGGTAAAGGCGCGGTGGCCAACTCTGTGACGTGTCTCCCCCCCGAGTGTAACCGAAAGCACAGGAGGGCCGTGGGCCGCTCTAAATGGAGCGCCAAGTGCCAGCAGTCCAGGGCGCAGCGAGGGAGGGATGAAAGATGGCTATTTATCAGAGTAAATGAGGAAGCAGATCGGCTTCAGGAGATCGTCCCAGCTGAAAACACACAGCTCCGCACCTGTAGCTTGTTATTAGTAGGGATTTGTGATAGGGAGAGGAGAGGTCCTTGCTCCCCATATGATGGTTGTGTGTGTGTGTTGTTGTAGCATTATGTTTCAGTCCTGCCTGAACAGTGTTGAAATACAGCCGTGTTAACTTAAGTGCCTGTGAGTCAGGAGAACTTTTCATTAACTTGATTGTTGTCGATTGTCAGTTTCTATCCATGTAATTTTCATTTTGATATCATATATTAAGGTGAGAGAAGAGGAATCCTGCACAATGTCCTGTACTTGCAAAAAAGAGGAAGGCCCACAGTAACTAAACGTTGTAGATTTAATAAAGTTTTTTTGTACAGGACAGTGTGCAGGATTCCTCTTCTCTCCCCTGCATGTGCTTTTTCTCCTACACACCTCTCCACTGTATTTTTGAAGGTGTGCATTGGCCTTTTCAGTGTTTACATTGTACATATTTCTATGTATGTCTTAAACTGGAGTGCTAAGAGTTTATCCAGACAAATGTTTGTACAGACACAGATAATCAGCACAATATTTAATCCCATGGGCTGAATCTTAACGAAAAACTAGATTTTTCACAAGTTGCTATGCTTTACCCTGCAACTCTTAAAGGAGAGGGGAAGCTTAAGGCCTGTCCAGCTTTAGTTGTCTAATCGCCTTATTTGTCTCATATCCGTGGCTCGGAAAAAATAATCTTGGCTGATTTGTAGGGTTGTGGGTTGGGAGGCTCAACCCAACACAGTCTGGGTTTTCTATTAGACCATTTTATGTTCCAGAGGTACAACTGAGAGGAGCAGGCGAGAGACCAAGAAAGACACACGCTGGATTCAAAAGATCTCGCTTAAGCTTCAGTTTATATATGTTAGCGGGGGTCTGAGCTCTAAGCGCTTTAATCCATCATCTTTGCTGACGTCTGTTAAAGAAGACGGTAGAAAGACCATGTTTAAAAGCTCTGATATGTTTCATATGCATCATCTTGGAGACTGGTGTTGAATTACAAAGTTGTAACAGAGCTCAAGACTTTGGACAAGAATTCCCCTCAGAGCTTAATTAAAGTTCTTTCAAGAAAACTGTTCTGTCTTTCTCTTTTTCAACAACATGTGCGAAGGAGCGTGTTCGCAGTTTCCCTGAGGAACAAGTCAAAGTGGAAATTCATTAAATTCCTCCTTCAATCCTGCAGCCACACTGTAGTTAATTTCTGATCGCATAACACTAACTCGTCTCTTTCCTCTACCTTAGGACCCCCGGGGGCCCCAGGTGGGTTGCGAGTGGTGAACCAAACCGACAAGAGTGTGACGCTGCAGTGGAGCCGAGGAGCAGACAACCATAGCCCCATCTCCAAATACACCATCCAGTACAGGGATTTCATCCAGAAAGACCTGTGGAAGAACGCCTCTACATGTGAGAACTCCATTTTTGTATATAGTCAAATAAACACTGGTGCCTTAATGCTGAGTTGACAAAATGATGCTGCCGACCTACATGGCGGTGAATGTCTCTTAGAAACGTCCTTTACTCACGCTTCAAGGACATAAACATAGGAATGGAATCCGAAAGTGGCACTTAATTATTGATTTAAAGATTTTATTTGACAGAGCAACACGTGCTGTATATGTTCTAACATATACATAACATGTTCAAGCTTCTGTAACCCTGACATTTTGGCGCTGTAAAACTAAATCGTGCATCTCTCTCTGCAGCTCCTGCAGATGTAGAGGGAAACACAGAGACAGCTACCGTGGTGGATTTGCTCCCCTGGACCGAGTATGAGTTCAGGGTGATTGCCACCAACACCCTGGGGACAGGAGACCCGAGCAGCCCGTCGCCCAAAGACACGACCCTGGAAGCAAGTAAGACTGCGTCCCGACTCAAGTCCAGTGTGCGGTACACAAGATTTGTGGGAGTAACTTGAAAGGTCACGGCAGACGTGGTAGCACAGTCCAGCTTTCCATTCTAATATTTACTCGCCATCATTCTGTTATAGCCGTGTTTACTTAAGTTACGTAGCGCTGTAGGAATGAGTCAGCAGAAAAGCCACCGTGCTGCACTTCCTACGGCACCAGCGTCCTGCCAAGCTCGCCACACAAACCGCTACAAATGAGCCCCTTGCTGAAACTCTATACTGATATTCAATTATAAAATGGAAATCACAGACCTACAGTAACCTCTCTTAAAAAAGAATCATCCTTGGAGAGTGAGCTTCGAGACGCTTAGCCTCTCCTTCCCCCCCACCGGTGGCAACGTTCCCATATAGACATTAAGGTGTTGCGTTTGGCACGGGGGGGAAGACATTGATATTGTGTTTGCGGAGGAAGGATGTTTCAGTAGCGCTGCCAGGGAGAGGTTACAGCCTGTGTGGGTTGGCGTTGCTCGTGTGGATTCTCGGCATGTGGCCTGAGGGTTTTTGCTTTTGCTGTCTCATTGCAGTTCCTGTGGTGGCGCCCTCGGACATCGGCGGGGGTGGAGGGACCAGCAGAGAGCTGACCATCACGTGGACGGTAGGTCTGGACTTCCCACAGAGCACCGGGGTAAAAAGGTTATGGAAAAGTACGGTGCTGCTGCAACATGCCCAACCAAATTAAGTTACCAGAGGAAAAACCTTATTCAATTTCCGATAATGATGATTGATAATGAACTTTATTGTTTAAAGGAAAAAATGTAATGTCACTCAGTTGAGCTCATACCTCATAACAAGCTGCACCACATTTCAAACACTCATAGATATCAGTTCCCTTAAAGTGTGAGATTTCTTTCAACAAGATCCTTGAATTATTCCCTGGGAATGTTAACAAAATTATCCTGGCTCTGCTGTCTGATCTGGATCCATTCCAACATTGAATGGGTTCTTTTCTTACTCATACCACATCCTTGCACTAAGTTTTGTGTGAATCCATTCAGTAGTTTTTAAGAAATCTTGCTTACAAACAAACAACCCAACCAACAAACATGTTGACAGACGTGAAAACTTAATCATCTTGCCAGAGGTAACAATAAACCAGAGGACAAAGTTACGAGCAAATATTCAATTCAATCAAAATTGTATAGCGCTAAGGCACAACATACATTATCTCAAGGCACTTTACACGGTGAGGTCAAGACTTCACTAAAGACACCAAACATTCAGCTGATTAGAAGAAGAGGGGTTGGTGAAGGAGAGCTGTGAATGGGACATAGAGTAAGTCTTCCTCAATCAACTTGATTGATTACAACTGGAAAGGTTTGGCAACATTTGATCTAAGCAGCCAATTACAGGGCTGTAAGTTTGACAATGCAAATTAAAAGTAGAGCGGGATATTGTAAAAAAAACATTACAACAAATCAAAGCTATGACGCTTCAAATACAGATTTACAGGAAGCCGAAGATTTCTGTTGCAGCACTTTACATCAACAGATCAGAGACGGGGCAGACAACTGTCAAGCCACACGGTGCATGTAGAGGAAATTAAGGATGAGCGATCAAACAAAACGATCACTATTGCACAAACATCAGTAAGTGGACGGAAACGTGATCCTGCACTCTCCTGCTGCAGCCGCTGATAAATAAGCTCTCATGGCTAAATTGCCTTTCCTTTGGCCGAGGAAGAGACGTTCGATTCCAGAGCAGCTGGAGGATGAGGCAAGCGATGTGTTCAGGGGTTAGCGATGCCTAATGCAGGCAGGTCTTAGTAGACATATGGCGCTATGATAAAACAAGAGTTCCAGCAGAGGAAATGCGGCAGAAGGAGTCATCAGGAGGGTCGAGCCAGCAAAGTGTCCCAGCTCTGTGTATGTAAATCACAGAATGCAGTGATTTTACTTTGCTGGACTTGACCCTTTGGGTTCTGCTGTTAATCCGAGTTTATAGCATAAGTGGTTGATGTAGTGGGGTGAAATCTGACAGGATGGACGTAGTAATCGTAGAAACGGTCTGTATGTGGAACTTGTATCTTGAGAACCGTTCTTTTTTATCGCCTTCACCCTTTACATGCGTGTCCTTTATTTCCCAAGGAAGTGCAGTGTTGAATTTGGTCTGTTTGGGCTCACGATGAGTTTAGTTGAATAAAGAGCCAAACAGCGCCTTGCAGTTCTTGGGGGCGGGGCTTAACAGGCAGTCCGCAGACCACGAAACATGTTTTCTTCTGCGTCCTCGAAAAAACTAGCAGTGGTGGCCAATGAGCAATAATATCAGTCCCATCAGATCCTTTTGGTACATTTTATTTCATCATATCGGACTGACACAGATATTCACAGGTGTCGTGGGTGCTGATCTTCATCATGTCAAGGACCTTTGTAGAATCACTTCCTCTTTAGTAAGTTGTCTTCAAAGTAAAAGCACAACATCCACAGGGCTTTTATTTTTGAAATGTTGTGAACTTTTGAAAAAGCTGTTTGGAAAAATAACAGCAGTTGTGTAAATCATTCAAACTTATATATAGAAACCACACCTGAACAGTAATAAAGCAAATTCAGTTTTATGAAAAACATTTGCACTTGTTAAGAGTTCCAGGGTTGAGTGTTGTGTTCGATAAAACATGTGACGCCATTTGTGATGTTTTCCTTTTCTCATCAGCCGGTGCAGCCACAGTACTACTACGGTTCCAACTTTGGCTACATCGTGGCCTTTAAACCTCAAGATGACAACCAGTGGAGGAGGGTGATAGTGTCCGACCCCCAGGCCAGCCGCTACGTCCACAAAGAGTCGTCCATTGTCCCTTTGACCAAGTTCCAGGTCAAAGTCAAAGCGTTCAACAGCGAAGGAGAGGGACCCTACAGCCTCACAGCCATCATTTACTCCGCGCTGGATGGTAAACAGCTTGCCCAAATAATCTCACTACAGTGTCACAGATCGACCCGATCCTGTTTGTCCTCAGTATCTTGCAGAGAATGGACAAATTCTTCAGTATGCCAACACTCTGCCATTTCCATCTGTCAGTGTCAGCTACTTATCACCACCGGGGTTTTCAATGGGAGTAGGAGCCATTTAATAGCAGCTCTTGTGTATAGTTGTGAGGAATTTTAATACCCCCTTGAAAAGTGAACCCATCTTATCCTCTTTCTCTTTCCTTGCTGGGGGATTATTGGGATCTATGTAGCATGAACCAGAAAGCTGATAATTCGCCCAAGGATGCAAAGCATTTAGCCTATTTATTAACTTCCACTGACAGACAGTTAAGATAACCACTGGCACCCCAGACGTGATGGGCTGTGCCCTGTTGCCATGGTATCGCACCCTGGGAACGCTTCAGTGTGTATGATTCTGTAGCTAAGCCTGCAAAGCATGCGTGTGTGACTGTTATAATTTGTGTGCGTACTTGTTTGTGTATTTCTGTTTTAAACACAATGACAGTATGTAACGGCCCAAGGCTCAGTGCGACAATCTGACATTCAAGGACAGTTTCACACAGTGTGTAACCATTATTCCCGGAATAGTGCACGATGGCCTAGTGAGGAATGTGGGCCAAGATGGATTTCTCTCACTTCACTTGTTCCTTACCGTGATTAATTCACGTTACATGAAATGATGCATAAGCACCACTGACTAAAAATGGCATTCATAAAGCCAATAGACACAAAGCAGGAAGTGCTAGATAGTTTATGTTCAAAGTAATGGATCCATTAGCTTGTGTGGTGCACAGGTCGATATCTGACTAAACATATTCCTGCATTTAAAATATGCTGCCTTTGAGTTTTATCTGTGCAATGCAAGATGAAGGGCAAGTCCTTGAAGTGCTCTCACAGTAAATAACCTATTAATCCCACTGTATTCTGTCTCCTCAGCTCCATCCGAACCTCCTGTGAGTGTCAACGGCAAAGCTCTCTCTGCCGTCGAAGCCACGGTGTCGTGGCGGCCGCTCTTACAAGGCAATATAGAGGGATACCAGGTCAGCAAAGTTGTACTGATGCATGCTGGGGGGGGGGTTGCCTTTCACATATGTAGAACGTAGCAGGAGGTCGGACGAGTTCACATCAACAGAAAAGGACGTTCTGGTGAGGGGTGGAGCCTGGGTAGAACATGCAGGAGGCAGGACATGACCTATTAATTACGCCGCAGAGATCACATGTTTTCGATTGTTGGGCCTCATCAAAACATCTCTAATCCTGTTGTCTTTCCCAGTAGACATCTTCATTTTCTATGTGTATGACCCCAGAAATATTTGTTTTCGTCCACTCGGGACTTAATCGTGCTTGTTTCTTACATACTTTCAGGATACTAGGGGGAGGATAAACTCTGGTGAATGGGCAGTCTTACATACTGCCCCTTGGGACAATTTCAGAAGAGAATCCGAAGTTCAGTTTCAGTCTGAAAGCAGCTTGTGGCTCAAGCTATGGAGCATCCAAAAATATGTTATTGCATCATCCATGAGTAGAACCTTCGTACCTCCTAGTTTCTATAAATTAGCTATTTTTTTTTTTAATTTTGAAGTTTTTCTGAGTTACTTGCACTTTGCTTTTCATGACATTTGACCGTTCTGCACCACTCCACTAAAGTGATCAGTTCTTCTGACAATATCCTACCCATCTCACCTCTGTCCTTGTGTGTGCCAGGTGAAGTACTGGAGGAAGCTGGAAGACGGCGAGGGCGGGGCTCAGAGGGTGGTGGTGCCCAGAGAGGAGAACCACACCAAGTTGGAGGGGATGAAGCCCAGCTCCGTTTACCTCATCGAGGTCAGGAGCTACAACTCTGCAGGCTTCGGGCCGCCAAGCGAACACATCCAGATCCACACCAAGAAAGCCCGTATGTTTTGCCATTTCTCGTATTAAACCGCAGCATGTGCGGTGAAAACAACATTGCACAGTTCCTACTGCATATGTGTTGCGTGCTCTTCATTTTTGTTTTCGTGTCTTTTACCAGCTCCCAGTCGACCGCCAAAAATATTAGGTAAAAAGTTTAAGGGACGGTTAGTAAATATTGCCTGGGAACACGTTGAACCGCTGGATACCGAGTCATCGATAAATGGCTACAAAGTGAGTACAGCTCAACACATACTTAAGTGCAGATGATAATCTCTCTGAAGTGAAACATGAAAACTGTTGGAAACCTCACATTTCTTATATCTTACCTGTGTATAAATCTAGGTGCTGTGCTGGATTAAGGGTAACTCCACACAAATCCTGTACACAACAAATCGGCGGTACATAGATCTCCCCCTGCCTCCAGGTGGAACCTATGTGGTGGAAGTCCGGGCGTCCACAGATGGAGGAGACGGAGCTCTGGCACAAATCGTCATCACAAGTAACACAGACAGACCTCAGTGAATTTAAATGTGGTTTCATAAGTGGACTGTTGTTGGAGGTTTGCACTCTGATGCCATCGAGTGCCGTTCTAGTTTATAAGAATGATTCTCTATTTCCTTTCAGTGGTACTTTCTGTTATGAACACTTAAATAAGTGGCCGAGTAATAAAATATCATACCACCTTCACCGAGGTTTAATTTCACATCAGTAGAATGAAAATGAGGGAAAGCCCTTGGTTATCAAATCACATTTTAAATCCATGGTGCTGAGGTCTCACACCCAGACGGTTCAATCCTGGCCTGTCATTTGCCAGTGGGATTAGAGCAGATTCAGAGTTGGTGGTAGGTTATCATTTGTCACAGCTAGAGGGGTTCCCATGGGCCAGAGCGGAGCTGTCACTTCAAGTTTCATACCTTAAACTGGAGGGCTAAGACGGGAAACTTAACAGTTCGTGACCAAAGCCTCGATTGCCCAGTGACTGGATCCTCACTCTGGCCGATGGCCTGATTGTAGGCTGACGGGATAGAAGAGGCCTTAAGCTCCTGTAATTGATCTTGATGAGTAGAGGGGGGAAAAAAACTGTGCTTTTCCGTATCCCTTATCGTTCAGTCCAGACCCAACCTGACAGCTTGATTTCACAGACCTGGGAGTTTAAGCCGTGGGGGATTTCAGATGCAGGGGGGGGGGGGCCGACCGACAGATGCAGTGGGCATTCATGGTGGACTCCATACAGATGGGATATAATATCAAACACACGCTATATATGGTCTATAGATGGTGAGAGTTGGACATACAAGGGAGGACGATTTTTCCCTCAAATCAGAATAGTCTTTATAGGTTTATATCTACTTTTGCACCAAGTATCTGTATCTGCAATCCTGGTTTTACTTAATATTGGTTGAGAAAAAATAAGTGGAATCGCACATCACTACCAAGTATGTGTACATGTATGCATTGGACTCCAATTTAACATAGCTCTCGATGTACTTAGACATTAATAAACAAACAGCTAGGAATAAGGTGAACAAAAACAGACATATAGGTTTTAAGTAATGATAAACGAATGGTAAAAAGAAAGGAACATATACAGTATTTGATTGTTAACATTCTGTGTCTCTGTGTGCCTCTCAGATGGCGGTGTGATGGCTGCCCAGTCCCTCGGCGTACTTTCCCTGCTCCTGGCGGCCCTCCTCTGCCTGAACCTCTGAATGTAGCGCCATTTTTGTCTTCACTCCTCGTGAAGAAGACTCTTTAAGCTAGACGCCTGTTAAGGACTTTGGGACTTTCCACACTCTCTCGGTTCCACCCTACAACCCGGGACTTTGTATATTCCAACTCTTCCCCTCTGGAATTTGTTTGCAGGAATAGACAGAAATGGAAAAAATTGGAAATGGACAAAGACATCCCTTATTTATCCACAAAAAACAACCTCTTTGGAGGAGCGTCAAAAGGAGATCTGTCAACTTTTTAAATATGCCTTATATAAACGACTCCACTTATCTTTCACAGTGAGCTGTTTTTAAATGGATCGTGGCTGAATATGTGAGCGTTACACTTTACACAGTTTGGCAGTTTAATGTCTATAACATGTTCTAATCTGTCCCACAGTGCATTCCACAGGGAAAGTAAACAAGTAGCTGCGAAGGATAAGTGAATCAGTTTATAAAACTGTCTTTGTCTCTCTTTACTTGCAGTTCAGTGGCATTTTCTTATGTTTTCTTTTCTAAATGAAGCACATACTCTGTTACAGAGATACAGTCAAAGCAAATCTCATCCTTTTACATTCTTGATTTTTTAACAAGCATCATGGAGAAAAGCTATTTATGTCATGCTGAAATAATATATCCAATAATTGATATTGTTTTGCTATCTAATATACTATGGATGTTATGCAGAGAAATAGATTGGTTTGACCTGGAATCAGTGCTTATCTACAAATCACTCAAGCTCAAGACCATATTCACACGGCAGCCATTTTCCTCTGATGTCATGCTCGGGGTGGGAATGCTCATATGACGTTCAAACTGACTAATGAAGTGTTGCTGTGATCTGTGTTTGAAACCCATGTAAACACAGAGAGAGGCAGCTGAAAAAACAACACATAGTTCAAATCGGGCTTAAATCATTGTCCCAGAAGTGCATTGATTACTCCGTCTTTACCATTGTATAACAGTGATGTTAGCTAGGAAGGGAGGAAAATGGCTGCTACGGGGTTATGGTCTGTTCAACCACCTTAAAGATGTGTGCATGTTGACATTGTTACATGAGTCAATTTGAAAGGGTTCAGAGGTGCTGGAGAGTGTCAGCACGTGGAATCAATATTTGCAAAACTGAATGTAAAGCAAACCACGGGACCAGGTGAACATATCAAACCTATTGAAACTTGTTCTTATTCTGACTGATGATTTACCACCTGTAGTTGTACGTGTACATCTGTGCAGTGATCAACATCTCAACATCTGGGTCAATGTCGTAACCGATGCTTAAAAAAACAAAACGCTAAATTAAAAGTACTTTTGTTTTGACTGTATCACGAGGACCTTGGTGGTACAAGCCAGTGCTTTGTAAAGAATGTTGGCTTTTTTTCTTTGTACATTTTCATGTTGTCTCTCATTTGTGGCTTTGTGTGAGAGTCACAGTAGCGACGCTCCTGCCCTCCTGTAATTGAGCAATGTCTGATTCATCCGTGGCTAACTTTATATATTTTCCAAAGGGACAACTTGCCTAGCTCCTTTAACAGTAAATCTAGTATATTTCATTTTTTCATTATCTTGTTTTGACAGAAGGTATAAGCGAAGGCATCCATGTCGGCGGAAAGAGCCAAAGGTCATGACATTGTTTTCACTCCATTATTTTTAAACTTTTTTTTTAACAAAGAAATATATGAACATTATCAGCTGTTGTCATTTTTTCGTTCATAATTAATATATGTGTATGTCTTCACTGTTTAAATGTTGATTTCCCCTAACAACAAATGCTGCGTTTTGGATTCCTACGATTCACGTGTTGTGTGACAGATGCTGGCCATGCTTTTACATTGTGACTATATCAACATCCACCACAAAGTGCTTTTGCCGGTCATTTCCTTCATGCGACAAATCGAAACAAAAAAAAGAGTTGCCAAATGCATGAATGCCGACAACCTTGACTGACATTTGGGTCGAGGCGGCGACTCTCTACGCTCTAACATGCATGACATTGCAGATGAAGTGTACATTACTTTGCAACCAATCGACACCATAGCGACTTCTCAACCTCTGTGCTTCATCTGAAATACATTCCATTACTGAGTGACATCCCTGTATGTCAGAGACGGTAGAGATCTGAGCCTAACCAGGCTTCTTTCATCTCGTGTGACGTTTAAGGGTGAGACGTTAAAGAGAAACATCGAACTAAAGGAATCTCACTTGTATAAAGCTCAGACATGGTCTCTTGCACAAGATGGTTGGAATTTGTATGGCATCACTGGAGGCAGTGGCAGCGTGTTTGGCTGTCCAGTGCTCCGCTGGACGAGAACGGTACATGTGAGGGCTGAAACTGGAACTTCTCATTGGCTGGATAAGGAACAATAAAAGTGTAGTTAACTATTAAATTGTTCTGCCTTTTTTTCCTTTGTTTCACAGTGAATTTTCTGTCTCACCAGTCTTGGGGAATACGCGTAAGATTATTATTGACAGCCTAAAGGAGGGTGCAGCTGACTCTCTGAATGCGAGAGTACTTTGGGATGAATACTGTCGAGTAAAATTTGCAGCTAAGATTCTTTACCTAAGTCAATCTAGCAGTACTACAATATTAAAGTACTAATGATAACCAAATATTGCAGTTAAGAGAGATAGACTAATGTATTAAGTTTTAACAAACCTCTCTCTTGGGAATATGTCTGTGGGGGTTTTCTATGGGTACTCTGGTTTCCTATAGTCCCACAGCCTTAAGACATGCAGATTGAGGTGAGGATAATTTGGGATTCTAAACTGCCCATTGGTGTAAATGTTATTGTAACGTTGTCACTATATGTTGGCCCTGTTAGTATCAGGGTTCCTACTGTCATGAAAATACCTGGAAAAGTCATGGAACTGTTAAATGTTTATTTCCTGGCCTGGAAAAGTTTCTGAAACACATTAAATCCCAAACGTTTTGAAGAAGTCATGGAAATTTGTTGTATTCATATTTTCATGTCGTTCATTTACGCTGAGTTTTAAATAATTCATATGCTTTTAAAAGAAATACGCTCAAAATATAAGCTGGCATACTCTCTCATACTTATGAAAAAGTTCGGTGGGGGAGCAGGCACTATGCCAGGGAAGTGTAGATATAACCATGCTTGGCTACAAATGGAAAAGTACATGCCATGGGTTACAACAGACAAAGACCTTAATCAAACTATTGTCTCGTTCATTTGTGTAATTTAAGGTATTCTGTATGCTTTGAAATTCTCATTGTTAGCTTAAATACTACATTTTTGCACTTTTTCATGTTTACACCAAGATTTCACAAAATGTTTGGTCATGGAAATTTGGTTTAAAGTTATTGAAAAGTCATGGAAAAGTCATGGAAAGCCATTGGTCAAAATGTGTATGAATGCTGAAGTATAAATACGTATTAACGGCATTATTATTAATAGACAAATTTAGAATATATTTCTTTAAAATGTAAAAGACTATAAGTTTAAGTCAACATAAAATGTAAATACTCAACCACGGTTACATTTAAAATGCAAAAAACAAAAAATCAATCCTTATAGATAAAGTTCAATAAAAAGGATTTGTTCTCTCACACAGTGAAACAAGCCTCAGCATAAAGTGGATTTATCAGCAGTTCTGGAGCTTTTGGTCACATTATGATCTGCATCAACAGAAGGAGAAGAACAGAAGAAATATTCAGTTCAAGTGTAGCTTTTAATAGTTTCTCATCCATGCTGCCTTAAAAAACTGAGATTCAAAGGTCACTCTCAACTTTGGAAACTGCGTCTTCTTCTTCTTCTTTTTCTTGTTCTAACTTCCTCCTCTCCCTCTTTCTCTTTCTCCTCCTGCCTGGCCCACCGGTGGTTGCAACCAACGTCAAATAACCGAACAAAGAAGTAGAAGAAGATTTATGTGTCACCTTTCAAAAACAGCAGATAAAATAATTCATAATTTAGGAGTAATGGTAAAAGAATAAAATAATAAAAAGTGATAGCTAAAAAACAATTAAATAAAAGCCATTCAGTAAAAGTAAGTTCTGAGACGTGATCATGATCATCAGCTGAAAGTCAGTCAGTGATTTAGTCGACTGTGGGTCAGTGGGAGTTCACCAGTGGAGGTTCAGAAGAGATTCCATGAGCTCCGCCTGAAATGCTGATGTTATTGAAAGATTAAAGCAGAGACCACAGCAGAATATTTCGATCATACTTTCACTTTTATCGCTCCGAAGAAACTTCATTGGAGTTATAAGCAGCGTTATCAAACTCAGACAGACCCTCCACTGAGATGTGGGATAGCTGCTGGTCTCAGGTGCTTTTCGCTCTTAGGGGGGGGGATTTGAATAAAAATCACTTGTGTCCTTTCGCTGCCGAGGGATTAAAGTATCTTTTTGCGCTCCTCGAACTTCAGACTGGTTATGTGTGAAATGTTCGTAGCTGAGTATCAGCTCTCACATATCAAACATGAGAAACTAGAGCATCACAGATGATTTATGAGCTCCTTCCATTATAAACTCAAGCGCCCTTGTTTTGCAGGAGAAAGCTATTCTTTACCGAAGCCAGAACCAAATGTATCACAGATAGTGTTTCAATCTGTCCTCCATTACAGATAAGGCCGACTCCTGGCCAGGTTTTTCATGCCGAAACAGCTGTTGGAGTTTTGTCTTTTATCAGGTATCCAGCAGACGAAGAAGTAGATTGATATCACTTCTCTTTGGTGGATTAGGTCGGAGGGAATAAATCTGATTTTGGATTCTTATTGAGCCGTAGGTCACCTCTCTGTTTCACTCAGGGGTTGGGAGGGTTATTCGCTGAGATCAGCTCACAGAGAGAACAAACGAACGAGAGATATATTTATTTACCCCTGCTGTGATTTTGTTCTTGATTCAGGGGCTTATCAGTTCGAGCACATGGCCTGTGTGATGGGTCAGGTCCCAGGTGGCTGCGTGTAAGACACTTCCCCCCCCAAAACACACTCACCATCCTGGGTTACCTGCGCCGAAGCCTGCTTCACTCTCCCTCTTCATCACGTTCTCCAGATTTGAAACTCATTCACTCCTGAAACATTATCATTTTATGAAACAGATTTAATCTAATATCACATTATAATGTGATATTAGAGCTAATATTTCATTTCCCATGATTGACAGGGAAAATAAATACATTCCTCTGACCTCCGTATGCGTGTGTTGCTGCAGACAGGTGTGCAGTCCCGGGACAGATCGTCATATTGTCTTTGTAAATCTACACCTGTTCTCTGACAGCTCAGACAAACACATAACATACTTTTAAAGTGGTGCACGCAGCAGACTGCTTCGCAGGGAGACCTGAAATGTGACGCCCTCTCTGACATGCCTGCAATATGTCATGCTGTGTAAGGCAGTCAGGCCGCGCTGGACTCACGCAGGAGGGCTTTACAAATGAAAGGTCTCCATGCAGATATTGGGTTACAGCTGCTGGCTTTAAGCATGTGAAGCAGCCACGACCCCTTGGGACGGGTTTCACTGACATGGAGACGCTGCAGAACCTGAGCAGAAAGTAAACTCAATTCATTTAATAGGGTTAATACGAGGTAAAATAAAAAAGCAGCCTGATAATGTCAATCATGATGTGGTTAAAAGTTGTTAGCTGACTCATTTGGATCTCAGTTTGAAGGATCTGTTTCCAAGTGAAGTGACGTGTGGGAGGAGGAGAGACCTCTGCTGGAGAGGATCGATATCACACAATGAAACCAAACTGAACACAACCAGTGGTTGAGGAGTACTTCTACTTTAATATAGTAAAAGGACAAGTCAATTGTACATGTGTAAAAGTAAGTACTTACTCCTAAATAGTATTAATGTTTTAAATGTAAAAGTATATTTGTTTAATTTTCCGTGATGCAATGGGCCAACATGCAACAATTATTCAATTGGACCATTTACCCTCTCATTACTTTTAAGGAAGAAAAAAAAACCCTAACACAATGCATTGTAAAAATATACTTAAGTAAAGTACAGATGCATGAAATGTACTTAAGTACACTTACTATCATCTCATCCCAGCACACAGCCAAAATAAAATTCAATAAAATAAATCAGCAAATTGAATAAATACAACTGAAAAAAACACAAAAAATATGCACTGACTGAGCTAAAAGTACAATTTCTTTAAAAAATATCAACTGGCCTTCTATCAAATATTGAATTAAATTTAATGAAATCAAACAAACGAATGATAAAATAAAAGAGGCTGCACCTCCTCAGTGTGAGGACATACAACTAAAATCACATGAGTGTGAATGTAAAACATCCCACAGCTCGTGACAGAGGACAAGAGGAGGTGCAGCTCCTCACAGAGAGGAGGTGAAGATCCGCAGCTCCAAAAAGAGAGGAGGTGCAGCCCCTCAGCTGCTGACAGAGGTCAGAGAGGAGGTGCAGCTCCTCACACGGAGGAGGTGAAGCTCCTCAGCTGCTGACGGGACAGAGAAGAGGTGCAACTCCTCACAGAGAGCAGGTGCAGCCCCTCAGCGAGGAGGTGCAGCTCCCCAGCTCCTGACAGGGGACAGAGAGGAGGTGCAGCCCCTCACAGGGAGGAGGTGCAGCCCCTCGGCTCCTCACAGAGGAAAGAGAGGAGGTGCAGCCCCTCGGCTCCTCACAGAGAGGAGGTGCAGCCCCTCGGCTCCTCACAGAGAGGAGGTGCAGCCCCTCGGCTCCTCACAGAGAGGAGGTGCATCCCCTCTGCTCCTCACAGAGGAAAGAGAAGAGATGCAGCCCCTCGGCTCCTCACAGAGAGGAGGTGCAGCCCCTCGGCTCCTCACAGAGGAAAGAGAGGAGGTGCAGCCCCTCGGCTCCTCACAGAGAGGAGGTGCAGCCCCTCTGCTCCTCACAGAGGAAAGAGAGGAGGTGCAGCCCCTCAGCTCCACCTGACCTGCGCAGACCGCACTAACTCCCTGCCCCCCCGCCTCCATGTGTTCAAACTTGTCCTGTAACTTTATCCAAACTCTTCTGCCTGCGGAGACACTTCATCTGGGCTGACTGCGTGCGCCGGCTGCGCTGGAACAAAGTTCTGAACCCGGTTTGATGGCTTCGCAGAGGAGGTCGGACCCGGGTCTCCGCGGTGCGGGTGTGTGTCAGCGGGGCTGCGGGCTCCCTCTGCCCGCAGGGGGCGCTCTCCAGGCTCCGCACTGCTGCGTGGAGGCGCTCCGCACGGCCACCGACGCGCTGGAGGAGAGGAGCGCCGCCGTGGAGCACGGGGCCCGGATGGCGAGGCTCCGGTGGAACAGGAGGGAGCAGCTCCTGCTGGCCCAGGTGTCCCGGCTCCAGAAGCAGGCCCGGCTCGCTGCTCTCCAGTACCAGCGCAGGCTGCACCAGTACATGGGTCACACCAGCAGCATCGCGCAGCGGATGGCGGGACACTGCAAGGTGAGGAGGACTCTCATGGAGTGATTGGTTATCGGCCCGTGAGCTGCAGTGAGTGACACCTGCACGGATCTCACTTCAGAACATGACGTGCTGACTCACCTTCCGCTCTCCTGTGTTATTGGCTGATACAGAGTGATGTGGAGACAGCAGCTGACCCGCAGAGCCACCGGTCAGAGGAAGCCACAGGTGCAGAACCACAGGAGCAGGTCGAGGAGGTCGAGGTAGGAGCAGCTCCTCACTGAATACAGCTTCTGTGTAGACGTGCAGTCTGAAGGCCCACTGCTGCTGACACTGGCCTGTGGTGCTCATTGATCCACAGATAGATGCACATCAGGAGAGAGAAAACACCAAACACTTGAGTGTTAATGACCCCCCCCTAAGATATAATGTCATGACATGTAGTGTAGTGGAGATCTCACTGACAGAGGCCTGTTCAGGAGTCAGCATGTTTTCAATACATCCTGATTAAAAAAAGCAAAACAAACGTTTGCAGGTCCTATACAGTATATGCTGATAATCTCTCTCACATGAAGGACTCCAATCAAACAATCAACAGACTCCTAAAACAGGGTTCCTACGGTCATGGAAAACCTGGAAAAGTCATGGAATTGTAAAATGTGTATTTCCAGGCCTGGAAAGGTCATAGAAAAAAGTAAAATCCCAAAAGTTTTGGAAAAGTCATGGAAATTTGTTATAGTCATATTTTCATGCCGTTCATTTACGCTGAGTTTTAAATAATTCATATGCTTTTAAAGAAAAACGCTCAAAATATAAGCAGGCATACGCTCTCATACTAACTGAGTTAGTATGAGAGCGTATGCGTAAGGTATACTGTATGCCTTGGAATTCTCATTGTTAGTTTAAAATACTACATTTTGTCACTTTTTCACAAAATGTTTGGAAAATGGAAATTTGTTTTAAGTTGTTGAAAAGTCATGGAAAAGAAGGGAGAAAAGAAACATGCTTACCTTGTCCCACCCCAACAACTACTCAATAAATGAACTCACAGTGATCCCCCTCAGAGTCCAACACACCTAATAGAACCAATTGAATGTACATAGAAAATAAACAATGCCACTATCACCACAGGATCAGAAAACACAAGTTGACTGTGCGTATATCCAACATCCACAAAAGGCATCAATCAAACATTTGTTACTCTTATTGTTAACTTCCTTTTTTACTTCTGATTCCACCTGCTGCTTCATCTCAGCCTTTAAACCCATTACCACACAACTCCCAGTGTAAATGTTGACTGGGATCCCAGTGAATGATGGAGTGGTGGATATCTGGGGCTGCGGCCTGCTTTCTGGTGCATACCCTCTACCCACATCTCCCCTATTTGTTTATTGACAATGGAATCAAGTTGAACATCACAATCGTAACAAGGGCTGGGCGATATTGCTAAACACCATATCAAGAATTGTTCATATTATTGGATATGGATGATTATCCCCATAAAGGTCACATTATTGTTTCTTTCAACTGTGTTTAAATGCTACTGAGTGACGGTTGTGGTTTTACTCTTCTTTATGATATATTGCAATTGATTAGGATGAAAGTGCAATGGTTGTTGATATTGTTTGATAGCCTAGCATTGGTTTTCACTCGCCATGTTGCGTGATCACTTCAGTAGCGTCTCACTTCTGTGGAGCAGTTGGCTGATATCACAAGATCTCTCTCTGTTTTGTCCATCTGCTGTGAGAGATGCTTTTAAATGTGCTATTTTCCTTTTTCTCTCTTTCCATGGTTGAGAGCTGATCTAATATCATTGTCGGGGGGGGGGTTACATTTTGGGGTCAGAACACCTTATCACATTTCACCTCTAATCACTGGGTCCTGACAGGAGTCTGGGCTTCGACCAGCGGAGCGGGAAAGAAAACAAAGCGCTCAGCAGGCCAGTGATTCAATGACATGTTCAGTGACCTAATGCAGTGTTTTTAATACAACAAATGTAATACAGAAACATTGTGCGAAATCCCAAATGGAAACATTGCACATATCTTCTGCAGACATGGTAGAAGATTGAAAAAATAGTGAAGTAGGGCTTCACCCAATAATTTTTTTTGCTTTGATCAATGTTTTGGTTATTTTTCCATCTTAATAATTTGTTGTGTTTTTATTTCAAGGTGTCAGAAAATTGTAGTCTTCATCACAATTTCTCCCTGCATGGCATATAATCATGTCTTAAATATATATTTTATTTCCAGGATTTTTGTCTTATTTCATTATCGTATTTATATTTTAAGTCGTTAGAAAACTGTAGTCTTGATTACAACTGCTTCCCGTATGACATATAATTATTTTTGGATCATTTATTTACATTTTATATCCTGGATTATGATTATTATTCATGGTTTTTATGTTATTCAAAATTTGTCATTTGTCATTCCCTGAGGATTCATTAAATACTGCAGCTTCACTAGAAAACGAATCCTCTCACTTCTGGTGTGAACTGCTCAAATTATGTGTTACTCGCAGTATTTTCTCAGGGCAGCAGGGAATATTTCGTGCTTACATCCTCATCCATGACGTCTAATCTAAGGCTAAACTCTATGGAGAAAGTTTCTAGCTGAGTCCTGTGGTGTTGCAGGGAATAATTCAGTCCCTGCCAAATATAATAACAGCTCTTTTTTTAGTAAGGTCAAAGTTTGTGTTATTAACCCTCTATCCACAGACCTTGTGTTGTGTTTGGGTCGCTGGTGAGAGTTTAATTGTGGTAATGGTTACATGAATTATCTCTAACAGCCTGTGAGTGCAACACACACACTTCTGATGAATGTGGAAAACTGTCCCCTCTCCTCTGCAAGGGTTGGGCAGCGGCTGTGCCTCTATTTTCAGCTCTTTTTTCCCCCTCATCTAAAACCTCCTCTCTAATGCGTCTTTAATAGTTTTCTCACTGTGTGTTTTCTCCTTTAATGCTTTTTTTCAAATGGGTTTTCCAGCACTCTGGAGAGCTGGGTTACAGTGCATGGTGAAAGTGCTGCTGTGTGCATGGACAACAGAGCTGGATGTAGAGTAAACGTTTCAGTAGCAGTTATGGATCCTCACGTTCAGGGCCTCAATGTGTGGATGGAAAAAAGCCTAAATGACCCTTTACCGAGCCCATTAAGTTACCAGTGTTCTGCCTGTGGAGTTCTCTGGGCTACCATGGAAACCATGCACTGCTACAATGGGGTTGTTAACATAAGTAGACAAAACCTGGCAATCTTTACTAGCTGGTGATCATTTCATTGCAAAGGCATTTATGGGATTTGGATTAGTTGATGAGTAATGGTAACTTGGCCGGTGTGTTTGGCTGGATGAATTGCAGAATGGAGTGGCTAAAGTTTACCAAACTGGTTTTAGTAGCCTCCAAGACCAGCTCTCACACTGTTGGGAACACTATTCAAAACAATTTGTGCCATTGTGAACATGAGTACTTCTAATGCAACCTGTAACCCTATCAAATAACGTATCCAGTTATCTTAATCTCCTTTCTTTTGAACGTGGACTGTGTATAAAGATGAATGACACGTCTCCACTTCCTTCCGCTATCAAGAAATTAAGCCAAAATTTACAGGACACTAACAAATGCACTCGACCAATCAGAAGTCAGTCTGAGCTGTTGATTGTTTTTCCTCATTTTCCGAACATCACATAACTAATGGAAACTAAAATTAACACTTGGACATACATTGCTGTGATAAGATCTACTTAAAATGAGAGAACCATCTTTGACAAAAAAATGTGTTTGAAGTGTACTTTTTAGTTTGAGGCGTTTTTTGTTTTTACTGCAGCCAGTCAGTAGATGGCGATCACACTTTGGCTTCACTTTAGTGAAGCTGTCATGTCGTCTGTCTTTATATGCACTCTACTGTCTGGAGGCACAGTTGTTTACTACTCCACGAAGGAAGCTGAAGAGCTGGACATGCTAAAGATTCTAGTTTATGTACAAGCAGATAAACACAGTTTAATCTATGTTGGGTTTTACTGCTTTTTGAAAAGATTACGGCTGACTACTCAAGTATTGGTCTTATTAGATTGACACGCTGGATGTGCCTAGTTACAGTTTCTAAGCTATGAATGGATCACTGTTCACAGCTTAATAACCTTAGTTACACCTTACCTCATGGCTAAGGTTGTTCTTTTCTTTTACTTACAATATCGTTCCAGTGGTTTTGTGGACAATATAAAATTCAGCAGTCTGTGGAACAACTGAGCCTTTCCCCACATGCCAGTTGTTCCTTTCCGTCAGTGATCCTGTTGGTTTCTGTAAAATCAGCTCTCTGACAGCGGTTTGATTTCCCCTGTACTGTACCTCAGACATGTACTGATCTAGTTCCAGCTGATTGTGTTCACTGGCCTGACAGTGAGCACAGTCGGTGGCTGGAGGTGAGTCAGCCAGTTCTGCTGTGGTGAATAAAGATAATGAAACCAACACACAGCATTGAAGCTGCAGCATGATTAGTCACCATCGTAAAAATAAACAGTTGTCTTCATCTGCCCGTATGTTTGTTTAAAACCTGATGAACGCAGTGAAGGGAAACCACAACTGAGGTGAAACGGTTCCACGTCTCGTCCACAGCTAAGACCTCCTCCACAAAATCCACACTCTGGTTTGGAAGTCAATGGAAACTAAGGAAATATTTACATGCTCCTTGAGAGTTGATGGATCTTTTAGTCACCCATTACAAATGCTGCCGACAGCGTGCACCACACAGGAGGTAGAAAATCCATTTAGTTGACCCAGTCTGTGCCTGTGACACATCAGCGAAGGGGCCTCTGACAAGAAATACCAAGACCTTTTCACCTGTGTGCGAGCAAGAGAGCCCAGTAGCTCCTGCTAATTCTCCTTTTTGTTCAGATCAGGATAAAAGAAAGGGGTGGGGAAGAGGGAGGGAGGGAGAGTGCACAAACTGAGTATCAGTGTCATCAAAATTCAATCTTGCGTGACAGGTGTGGATGAAAGTAGGCCGGTTTGTTTGCTTCCACAACACTAGGACAGGAGGAGATTGCTTCACGATAAGAGAAAAGATGAATTCATGACCTGCTGATTTTATGTCCCTGTATTTGATCTTTCTTCCCCGAGCTGAGCCTTAAAATAGAAACGATAATAAACTAGAACTGCACTCAGTAGAGCGCATGCCTCTGCTAAGACCCAACAGTCTCCTTATATTAAAATAAGCTTTATAACTCAGGCCACATCTTATCTTACAGGTTTCTCGCCCTATTTCTTACCATAGAGCTGAGAAAAGCCTACGCCCTTATGAAATCACATATAAACCATCCAGATCCAGGTTTTTAGTTGGTTCTGCATGAAATTGCACACACTTATGAATCCCCTATTTCATCAAGATCCATAAACTATTGTGAGAAATCTGTAAAAACTTTTAATTTAATTGACGAGTTCAGCAAATGTTAAAAAAACATCTTACCTTCAAATTTTAAACAAAGTGAGAGAACATTTCTGGACCCGTAAAACAAGCTGAAGTTCTTCCCTGACCAATACCACATCCCTCTACCAGGTTTCGTTGATATCCATCCTCTAGTTTTTGTTTAATCCTGCTATCTAACGAACTAGAATTGGAAGTGAGAGCACATACATTAAGACCCAACAGTCTCCTTTTGAAGCCACATTTAAATTCCCTAGAAAGTCCACACACTCATCAATACCAAACCTTTAAACGTGTCTGTTTGTCAACTCAAGATCCATGAATTATTCTCTGAGGAATGAAGGAAAAAGTTGAAAAACCCCAACGTTAAAGTAAGTCGGGGAAAAATATCCTGTCTGGATCCACACAAAAAATGGAATGGGTTTTTCCCTGATGCACCTGGTCCTTTCATCATGTTTGTGATAATCTGTCCAGTGGTTTTTGTGTCAACATCTTTGGTTCATAGAAGCTGGATGATGACGTGGCTGTATTGTGGAGATAAAAAGATGTATGTTTACTACCTGACAGGAAAAAATATGTTTCTGTATGTGTGTGTGTTTGTGTCCTCTAACAAAGGCAGATTGGTCTCATCAGCTGGGCGCACAGTACTACTCATCTTTTTATTGCTTGTCTCGACAGTTTCACATTCGCTCTGTGCTCAAACTTTCCGAAGCACTGGGAAAAAATGCTTGTTTTCAGAGCACAAAGTCGGTTTCTCTCAAGGCTCAGGGAAGCGAACAATGGGATTGGGAGTTATGGAAAATGGGTCAGTCACCCAATTCCCTCCAACTGCACGGTTAGTGTTGAGCAGTAAATATGGAGCTCGGTGTTCATCACTGCTCTGGAGGTGTTCTCTGTACCTGTTCTGCTCTGTTTGGGAAGTGGTTTACTCTGTATTTACTCGTCAGCTGTTTGGAGGGACCGCCCTGCTCCCCATTTCCTATTTCCTCTCCAATTCCACAGACAAAAACACACGAGGCAGCTAAAACAAACTTCAGCTTGCTTTGATTTAGATGTGTTGGATAAGAAAATTGAGATTTAGATAAGCCCTTAATTATTCAATTCTTCTTTAGCAGCCTTCTTGTTTAAGGTCCCATCCAGTTTATCTGCATGCATTTTTATAGAAATGCCATTAGTTGAAGGAATTTGCACTATTTTCTTAGGTGGTGTTTTGGCAAACACTGTGTTGTTGCTACAGGCTCTTGGCAGGTGACCGTGTTAGTTAACAAGGCAGATATTGAGATTAGGATACTTCAGATTCCAAGGTTGTGAATTTGGACCAAACCGAGAGCAGCGGCTGGAGAATACATCATGGTCCTTTGGTTTTGTGTGTGTGTGTGTGCGTGTGTGTGTTACTTTGGGTTCCCAGGTCTGTAGTTTTAGGCAAGTGCTGTGAAAAACAAAACTGTTCGGTTTAAGACCACCCGGCTCGTAAAGAGGTGCGCTCTGGGTAAATTGGTCCCAATCTGCTGAAAGGGCGCTTTTTAATAAATGCCAATAAGATGTGTGTAAGTTTGGTCTGCGGAACGTTGGAGATTAAATAACAGTGATTCGAGCTTACGACTGTTTTGATTTGCACACTGTGATGACAAATGACATTGCTATTTAAAATGCATTGATTGGAAACATCTGCAGACTGAAACATACAGTAAGTTCAGCGGCTGTTTATGTCTGAAGTTACTGGTTTATTAGATTCTACCCCAAATTAATAATAATGCTGTGAAATACAGGAGACCAGTGATACATCCTTCCCTCTTGAATCTGTATGGTACTGTTTAGTTTTAGCTTATTCAAAGTTTCTGCTTCTCATTTGTGTGTGGGGGGGTTAGGTTTGTAACCTAACTTCATTAAAGAATGGACGAAATGAGTATGGGTCATAAACCCCACCTCTTCCTTGTTAGTGGATGGGACATGGACCAAACCAAAAAGTGAGAGTCGTCCATCTTTATGTTCAGTCTGTGGTTTGGCCACCCAAAAAAAGGAAAGTAGAAGTCTTCTCTAGGTTGTGGGAAGTTGTGAATGCCATGTTTCACAACTTTGACATGTTATAGACCAGGGGTCTCAAACTCAAATTACATCGGGGCCGCTGGAGGCAGTATCTGGGTGAGGCTGGGCCGCATCAGGTATTCCACAAAAAAAAAAAAAACTTTGCTAAAAAAATCCAAACTTCTCTAATGTCATTACTAACTGTTATTTAACTTCAATGGGTTCTTCTGAACATGAATAGAATATTGAAGAACACGAACGGTTCTTGTAAACATGGCTTCTCTTGCCTACTTCTTGCTGCCAGAGACCTGGCAGCGCTTCCTCTCACATAGCTGAGCCACATTTGGCTTGAGGGAGGAAGCAGTTGAGACCCTCAGTATGGCTTGAAGATGATCATCAGTAAGCCTGGACCTGTACCTGGACTTATTGAAGTTCAAAGTGGAGAAGAGCTTTTCACACAAATATGTGCTCCAAAAAAGGCACATGGTCCGCTTGAACATTCGGGAAAGCTCAAGGAAGCTGGGGTTCAATTCTCACAAAAATTGCCCAAGCTTGTCTTCCTTTCCACTCACCTCCCTGAACTTGGCTTTGAGGTCAGAGTTGCACTGCAGGCCAATGTGCTCCATTTGAAGCACAGGAGGGGCATCTTGCACATCAAAGGAGAAGGGATCCGCAAAATTTTTGTAAAAGTCGCTCTGTGCGTCTTGAAGTCTGCAAATCTATGATCAAATTCCTCCTGTAGCCTCACATTTTTCTATACATGTTTGTGCTTACTTTGTGCCGGCGTGTTGGCTTGCCTGCGTTCTGGGACTTATTTGAGCAGATCCGGTACCTCTCGTATCGAAAAAAATATGAATATTAAAAAAAGTTTTTTAAGAAATGATTAAAATAAAATATAACAATATAATGTAATCACTGGAAAATTACGGAGCCCCTGTTGACATTGGTGGATGAAATACTAATTTGTGGCCACGCAATAACAAGATAATCTAATAAATTATATATAAAGCTTTCTTAACAATAGCATCACAATTTCATAAAATAATAACAAATGCAGACTTCTAAGATGAACCAAAATAACTAGCACATCGTCATGTACAGTCCGTGGCTCGGTGCGTAAATGTCACCACCAGAGGATGAGGGAATTGAAATCATTAAAATTCATCCACACATATCAGGTGTTAATAATAATGTAAACAGCCCAGACTGTAAAATGTAGATATTAGCTCAATGACGTGTTATAAACTGCTGCGGTTTAGAATAATCTGTCTGCGTAAAGAAGCTCCAAAACCTCACAGCGTGTGCGTAAAGGAGCCGTGGTGTCCCTTGAATTTGCCTTCAATTTAACAAATTGTGTGTCTGTGTGTATGTGTGTGTGTTCCGTTCCGCTGGACACAGAAGTCGCCTTTGCTCAGGACGCCACTTTATTAATCACTGACATAAAGACTGATACCGTCACTGCAGTATAGCCTAAATAAGGCCCACTGCATTGTAAGTGGCATGCGTGTGCTGTTTTAAGCGGCGTTTTATGTGCGTTCCGGGACCTGTGCTCGTCGTACCTGCGCTGTGATATGTACTTAGCGTTCCGGCACCTTGTGATTTACAAATGAAGCACTGGATACATCATGACCTGCGCGAAAGAGGGCGGAAAACTATGAATTTCACCCTCCTGCACCGCACATCCAAAGCCACTCTTTTCTCTCCCGGCTCTCTCTCTCACTCACTCTCACAAGTACACACACACACACGACTCCGCCCCCCATGTCACTCACTTGCATGCTGCGTTCACTGGTGAGGCACACAGTAGGAAACCAGAATATCATAACATTGTCCCACACAGCAGCTAACAGCGGAGCTGCTACAATGTTTGTGCGGGCCGCACTAACATTAAACTTTCATATTAAGGTGGGGGCCACAAAATATCGTCCCGCGGGCCGCAATTGGCCTGCGGGCCGCGAGTTTGAGACCCCTGTTATAGACCAAACAATCCGCAGCCTAATTAATAAAAGTACTTGTCAAACACAGTCCTACTACAGTACATGTGTATTTCTCTCCTAGAATTGGACGAATAGCAGTGACTCTAGTACAACTCAAGTGCAGCTCCTGTATATGTTGCCTGACAAACTTTGTGTACTAGTGTGCACAAATGCGTTTGCTATTCTATATTCTCAGTATTGACTTTCCTCCAGTTTGTTAGTCCTGTATCTGCAGACTCTCACTGTGCTAAGTGTGTGTTTCTTCTAAGGAATGTGGTTTGAGCAGATGTTGGATGCAGCCCGGGCCTGTTCTGTAGCTCCGTCCTCAGGTTGAAGCGCAGGAAGCAGACGGTGACTGCAGCGATTCATCATCTCCGTCACCCAGGAGGAGAACGCTCCACACTTTATTCACACCTCCTTAATGACTCGCTCCCCGCCGCGCCGGTCCTTCTCGCTCCTCTGTGACTGATTCAACAGCCGTCATCTGGACAAAAGCTCAGTGTCAAAACTCAGGAACTTTCCAGGTCACTTCCTACTGTGGTGCTTTTAAGGTAACTCGCTGTGAGCAAGTAGCTGCTTATGTGCCCGGACACATGTAAATGGATCATAAGTCTATGTTCAGTTGGAAAGTTCTCACACGCTTGTATACGCCTGGCACAGACGATAGAGTTTACATCTTTTAACTAGACCTCTTCTAACTGATGTGGTGGAAAACTCCTCTGTCCTCAGGAGCTGTGGTGCAACCGAACACTCTCCTCCGTCTCTTGGCGTGATGAGAAAATCGTTTGTTGTGAAGTTGATTCACCAGCTAAATGTTTGTGGTCACCTCTGAATCCAGTCGCCCCCTCCGTTCCCATCTTCTCTCCACCCCACGGTGCAGTTAGTCAGTGACCTGAGGCCGTTTGAACTCACACGGACCAACTGATCTCCATAGTCTTGATAAACATGTGGCTTTAGCCTACAGCTGTTACAGGGAGATTACAGAGAAGACCTTGAGTCAGCATGTACACAAGTGTACAGGGCCAGCTGCGTGTGTGCAGAGACACACACACACACGCACACACACACACACACACAGACACACACACACACACGGACACACACACACACACACACACACACACAGCAGTGGCCACTCTCTCAACAGGGCTTGTAATGAGGTAAAGTTGTATCTGGACCTTCCACAGTAAGACTACTGAGACCAACTGTTCCCCTCTGAAGTGTAATCCATCACGGACAGTGTCAGTGCAATACCTGACGGACAAAGTCTCTTTAAGGCTCCAATGATTACATCATCTTTCAAATTTTTGTGGTGAAAAATTGTTGCTGTTGTGTAACATATCTTTTCTTTCAGGGTCAGATATTCATCTCCTATATCAGATATTGAAATTCTACCCAGACCGTATATGTATATATGTTAAATCCCTTTTTTTTCCAGAGATTATATTTCAGAGAACAATTCATGGAGTTTGATGAACAAATTCATACATTTAGGTAACTGATACAATTGTGTTAAATTGAATGCAGCTTGATTGACTTTAAGGAGACTGTTGGGCCTTGAAGGAGGTCTGCGCTCTACTGAGTGCCATCCCAGTTCAGATTTTAGATAAATAATCCTAAAAGTGAGCCCCAACAAAACATAAATGAAGATTTCATATTTGTTGCTCTTCCTCCTTCTCTGTCCTCCATTTTTGTGCAGTCTACATCAGGTCACCTCTTGGTCCAACAGTTGTACTCGGCCACTTGAATTATATCACTGATTTTCAGTAGTCGTGGTCAACGATCCTGGAGTCACCAGCATCGGAGCTGTTTCAACATTTATAGTCATTTAGACCTGAGCCACTTACACAAGCTGAGCCTCACAATGTTGAATCCTTCACAGATAATACACAGAATTTAAAGTCCCTCCGTGTGTTCCACATTGAACCACCACACTGTGACCTTCATCAGAGCAGTCCGTGACATTACCTCTGGCCTGTCAGTGGAGACGCAGCATCATTAAGCACCGTGGCTCTACACTGTATTTACTGCACATTCATCTGCATACTGAATTTACGCTTCCTCTGCCTTTGTCAACGGGAGGATTAGGGCTTAATTACATCTGGGCAGAGCTGCCGTATCGTCTGAGAAACAATTGTGCAGTGGGAGTCGGGTGCAGTACATTAGGGAGGTGTTGAGGAAAGGGATAAGCCTGTGTAATATGCCAGGTGTTCAGGGTATTAGCAAACACTGGCACGCCACTATACGCCTGCCAAGACAAGGGATCAAAACAAACCTTCCCCTCTGAGTCCTCGCTCTCATTTCACCTTAAAGGCCAGTGCTCCGCTGTGTCGGGCATTGTTCAGTGGAAGAAAACAGTAGAACCATTCGTCTTAAATCCACAAGTCCTCTGTAGCATACAAGGTTTAGGCAACACTGGAGCAATACACACACAGGCAGGGAGTGTTGGCTTATCAGACAGTCAGCTCTGGTGGTGTCTTGCCACTACTGTAGATTTGGTTTCATTTGTCCAGATTTGAAGATAATCCTTTTTTGAGATTTCTGCTATCTTGGAAATACGAAGGAGGAATATAGTTTGCTGTTGCCCACAAAACTGAACTCATGATCAGCAGCATTTCTCAGAAAAGTGTCCCCTTTAGAAAAAGTATGACATCGGTTTTCACCTGTTGACAACTTGGTAAATTAAATCGGAATACCCATCGCAATGATGAGAAAACATGTTTTTTGTGATTTTGGTGACCTGGCCCTTTAAGAATGAGCAAATGTTTCAGTCATATGGGAGATTTTAAGATGAAGGGATAATGAAAATCCAGAGTTTCAATCTAAAAAAAACACACAGGCTTCTAGAAAAAACTGCTCATGAATATTATTAGTTCCATTATTTCCGGCCTCTTCCCATAGTCACCTTCATCACCTTGAATGAGTTGCCTTCTCACTGTAATAACTAGAGGGCGGTGTTTGCCCAGTGTTGCGTGACCTCTTGGGAACTAGTTAGTGACAGGTTCAGTCGATTAGTGTTGAATCCAGACAGATCCGACTAATTCCATTCAAATCACAACCTTCATGTTATTGCTGGATCTGAGCAAGGAAGCTCTGATGGACGTATTTTTAATTAGCTGAATGGGCTCACAGAGAAATGGAGTATGAATATTCATCATGATCGCTGCTGTGCTTCAGATGATTTCAACATCTTGAAAGGAACGGGATTGTTTCAAGTGGACTTGCATGTTTCTTTTTTTCGCTATTACACAGGTAAATAAAATCTTGTTGATAGATACTGAATCACTAGCTGTGAACAGATACTTTAAATCTCTTAGGTCAACACAAGTCGCATGTTTTGATGTCTCAAGTCTACTAAGAGAAACCATCGAAGTACAAGTTTTCATGAGCAGATTAAGAAGTCAGATACTCGTCTTAAATGCCGATCAAATGACAGTTAGTTAACAGTTAGTTTTATTTAAAATAAAGATGAAGAAGCTTAGTTGCACTAATTTATTGCACTTACTTGTAGGTTGGCTTTTTTTGTTTAAGCTATCGATTTATGATGAACTAACATGATTCTTGCTTTTCTGGGTAAGTTGCTTTGGATAAAAGCGCCAGCTAAAATAAATGTAATCATGTTAACTCTCCTTTTTAAAGCTATATCCAAGTCCTGCAAATTCCTAAAGCCTAATAATAATTTAAGTGGATGAATGTTAAATTATTAGTAATTTCCAGTATTGCTAAAAGATTAAATGAAATGTATTTGTATTTAATAAATAACAAAAAAGATAATCTGCAACATAAGTAGGAGAAAAGCAAAAAATAAATAAAAATATTCAGTAACATTAATTGACATTAAGAATAACATTTAATATTCCTTCCCAAAAGGAGTAGAAAGAAGCGTTTTTCTCATCTGGTCCTTCTCTACATTGAATCATCCAACAAAAATACTTATACAACTCCACTTTCTGTCTTTTGTCCACATTTGAGAAAACTATATCTGCTGAGAGGAAATTTCAGCAAGGTCGTTAACGCTCAGTTTAGAATGTTTTGCCCATGTTGATATTTTAAAATTCATCACATTGTGAAAGTTACAGGTTAGAATTTAAATTTGATGTGTCAAGCCAACACTTCATGCAGTCAAATGAGTCAAGTCCATATCGAGGAAAATTTAGTTGTTACTATTGCTGAATGAGGTCACATAATAGTTACTGAGCTTGTGCTCCACTCATGAAAGTATTTAAATGTTTGTATATTTGCAGAATAACTATTAACAAACTGAGTGACACTCCTGAAGAAATAGCTTCATTAAACTGCTGCGACTACAAACAGAACGTTTCTGACAGCTGCAGCTTCACATCAGAAGAATTTAACACAAGTCCCCTTCTATCAGTCACAGGAAATGCGATGTGTGTGACAGTGTGTTTGCTGCTGTTGTTCAGTTTGAAGTGTGAAGAGTGAAATGGAAGAGTCTGACTGCTGCTGCAGATGAGAGGCTGCAGGCGACTTCTCAGAGAGGTAACCGACTCCTCTCACCGTGCCCTGCTGTGTGCAGACTCATGCTGTGTGCAGCAGAAAGTCAGATCCTGGCTGCTCACAGGATGACGGAAAATCCCACTTTATTGCCTGACTTCTTTTATCAAAATAACAATAATTTGTTTTCATCAAATCTAAGAGATCACCACTTTTTGATCTCATATTTAGACTAAACATTCTTTCTTATGGATAAAGACATCAGATTTTTATGCTCTAAAGCTAAAAACATAGCAGAAGTTAATTTGAACACATAACGGTCCCTTTGTCAAAAATGTATTGAAATTTTTCGTCCTGGTACCTATTTCACCAAAATTCAGCAGGAATATGCAGGTTTTTACATAAAATGCTGAACCCCATACAAATTCCCATTGCCACAGAAGGAGTTTGCCTTTCAGGTTTCTTCTCCCACTGGGTCATGTTTGACGTCACCAGTGCACCGGCACACCCGGGTGTCACAAGCCAGAGCTGATTCAAACTCCTGTCCACTGAGGATTCATTTGACCCGGGAGTGAATGCCAATTTTAGTGTATTGTATACGTTCACATTGCAGACAACATTATTTTTTTCAAATGGGCTTTACAGAAGTTTTGCAAAGGCAGTTTTTTGGGAACCTAATTAAAGGAGACATGGACTAAAGAAGTTTGAACTTTTTGTGGGACTGTGACTTTGATCAATAGAACAGAGAGTTTACTGTTAAGAATAAAAGACAACCCTTAAAAATGTTCAATCTCATGTTGGGGTGTTTTCCCTCAAAGGGAGTATTGCTGCAAATATCCAGGTGTCTATTAGTGAAGGAGCACATGAGAGCGTGACAAGCTCAAACGTGTGAGTTTTAATTCACAGTGTATCTTCATAGCACAGCGCACATACGTCAGTGTCTCTCTGCCTCATTACATGCTAACTGATGTACCACCGTGTAGAACAGGAGGCCGATTACAATCTGCACGTGTGTTTCCGTGCGTGTCTGTGTGTGTGTGTTTGTGTTACTGCCACCAACAGTGAGTCACATCTCTCGGACCACAGTGCAGCTGGTGGTGTCGAGTCAGCACGTCCAGTTCGCAGCTCTGGTGTTGGTACCAGTCCTCCCATCTGTTCGTGTCAACAGAGACCACCGCCAGCCCTCATTACATCAGATTGTATCTGCCTGCTGCAAATAGGATTTGGTTTGGCTGCAGGTTCCCCACATTGAGAGCACATTGTTTTTGCACGTCATGTGTTTCTCATTAAGCTGTGTTTGTTTGGCAGATTAGTGAGAACGCAAAGCTAGAGCAGCAGCGAAATGTCTCCTGTGCACTGACTTGAGATCAGTGTCCACTGCTCAAATTCTGATGCGAGTGGTGCTGCCCCGGCTGAGTGGATGTGGGAAAGTGTAACAGCTGTATCTGACCAGCAGATGGCAGAAAGAACACACACGTGCAGTTCCACATTTATTTACAGTCTGCCACAGACTTGTTGATTTGTAGTTTTCTAACTAATGAGAACGTATGGGATTAGACTTCTCCATTAGAACTTGCTCTAATCTTCGGCTGCACATCTGAAAGCTGTTTATTTGATTCTCATTAGATGTGGTTTTGTTCATTTGCTATTACTCTGATCTAAAGTGTGAGATTATGATAATACTTGAAACTGTATCTATGGTTGTTGTTTTTTGTGGGGAAGAAGGAATTCGAGTTAAAATATAAAAGTAAACACTTAAGATGGGAGATGGGCTGTTTTAGATTTTGCTCAACACAACATTGCCATTATGAGCAGTCAATCTATTTTGGTTGTTATTTATGGCTTTACACTTCAGAGGGTTCAATTATACAGTTATGGATTAAAATTAAATATCAGTTGGAGGTGTCACATGTATCTACAGTTCCATTTAAACTAAGAATAGTCTATGAAATGGCTAGAAGCTCCAAAACAAACAAGAAGGTGGACTGTAAGCTGAGATAGTCTTGTGCCATTTCCAAGGTCAAGAACAAACTGTCATGGGAACCCATTTCTTTTTTTCATCACATAACATTCTCAACATTTGCATCGTCTCACCATTTATTTATTCAATGTTCTCTTTCCACTTGCACGAAGGCCTTGTTTAGTCCTGTTTAATATGTTGGCTGCCATGATGTCCTCATGCAACAGCAAACACATTCATATACATTAGTTGCAGTGTCCATTCAAACCCTGCCTGTGTGGAATGGGCTGTTTTCATGTCCTGTGGTTGATGCAGGTTGCAGCTTTTCTTTCTGAAACTGTAAAAATGACCTGCAGTAATTGAGCCGAAGGAAGTAAAAACCTGCTGCAGGATTCAGTCCTCAAAACCCTGAAGCTTCAGTTGCACACCTGTTTATTCAAAGTTTGCAGAGTCTCGACTCAGTATGTAGAACCTCAAACTGAAGAATGAGTTGTTGTTCCCTTTGTTGTGATGGACAATGTCAGTCACTACTGCAGAGTGAGCTGGCCTTTTAATTATGAACATATCGGGTGTCCGATTGGCCATTATCAATAAACATGTCAAGTGGGAAGCTGATAAGATGAATGGTTCTTGAGATATGCCACATACGGCCAGACCGAGGTTTCTGGAATCATCAGCTAGTTAAAGACATGAAAATCCCACAATCACCTCCTGACGTGTATTTTCGGTGACAACCGGTAAAAACGAACCTGCATCTGTTCGGTGTCTCTGCTCTCGGTTTCCTCTGCTCAGGAAACCTCTCCAAGACCGAAACAACAGAAGGGCACTATCTCACCACTTGAAAGGTTGTGGTGTTGATGTGCTGCTCTGCTCTCCTCCACTTCTCGCCCTCTTCCCCTGAGTGACTCACCTGAGCTCCGCACTCTGACTCCGCTCTGTGCATTTCTATGAAGTGGCTCGTATGGTGCTCACGTAACAGCCTTTCATGTCATGTGTTTCTCAGAAAGCGGCTGCCGCTCTGATCACATGCGGCTCGGATCAGCACCAGAAACTTTTTTTTCCTTCTCTGCACAAACACACAGGATAATGTTATTGATTGATGGACACACTTTGGAGGGTTTGATTCTTAGTTGTTTAACAGCTTCCACTCTCCTGATTGACCTGCTGGGAGACACCAGACAAAGTCGCCCGTTGTTCTCCCCATTAGCCTCCCCCCAGCTGTTGATTAACTTTCGATAGACTCTCACTAGTCGGTTTCCTCCGCTTAGCTTCCTAATGAATGCCAGGGATGATTTGGCCGCGATTGTCTTTCCTCATCACCACAAATGACCGCTGAGAGCTGCTGCACGGTGAAATCAATAGCCTCGGACTATGAGAGTCTCCAACAGTCGCAGATTACTGATGAGAGTGATTTTAGGTGTTTAGCTGTGAGTTGTTCTGTGTGTGTGTGTGTGTGTAGGAGACAATGGGAGAGACGGGAAATTGAAGAAACACAACGATAATAGGTGTGTGTGCAAGAGAGAAGGATAAAGAGAGAAATAATGATTCTATGCATATTTCTGTGTGCTCTTTGTTTACACGCGGGATTGTTTTTCCTCCTGCTTAATGCTTTGGCTTCGTTTTGAGATCATTCCCAGAGACAAACGATTGAAGTTTCTTCATCCCAACAGAGCGACGGATAAAATCGATGTCGGCTAGCAGACTGTGGCTAATCAAAGTGAGTAGTTGGCCCCCTGTTGAAGACGGCAGCTTTACTCCTTATTGTTTTTAGGGCTGTGTAATTGGCTTGCAGCTGATAGGAGCTGGAAACGAATGGAGAGACCAGGCTTCTTTTTGTCCATAATTCAGTGTTGCACTTGTTACATAAAGTCCACCGGGCCGGCAGCGGATGAGGACGTCAGTGGAGAGATATTGAGTGATACTGTAATTTGAGATTTTCTTTGTCTTGAGTCAGCTGCTCAGGGATGGAGAAGTCAACGCGCGCTGGGAGGCACAGGCTTCGTGATTCATCGCTTTGGTAGCGTGCTCGTAGAATTTTTTTATTCTGGTTTCACCCTCCATCTCTCTTCTTTTTTTTTTGTCCTGCATTAAGCTGTGTTATTTCAAAGATTTTTCCATCTTATCAATGTACACTGTACTTTATGTTGTACACAACAAAAAGGTGATAAATCGGACCTTGCTAGCATTTGCTCTCTGCATAATGGATCTGGTGTTTGGATGAGAAAATGTGGGTGATCCTATGAATAATACAAGCTGCTCAGTCTTTGATGCCAGTGCAGATAATAATAAAGCAGGCTCCTATCGACACCAGGCCAACCAGGAGAGCCAGAGAGCCTGGTACATTAGTTGTGGACGGCTGGTGATAAATCAAGCCTGCACAGGGAGGATTGCCTGGCACGGGGAGCTCCCTCTGGAGGCCTCCCGGAGCGCTGCCATACGGCGAGGCGAGGCCGTTAGAATGCCCTCCTTAACCGTTACCGCAGGTCTCCGGGGTGGCTTTTAATCGCCACAAATGGGCAGTGATAACAACTGGCTGTATTTCACATTGTGTCCGATAGTTACAGCCTCCTGCAGATTTTACGACAAGGAGATGTCAAGTTCCTGGCATAATTGGCTCTTCTTGGGGATTTTATGAGTCTGTTTACTCTGTGAGGAGTACTTGTCTCTGGGATTTGATGCTCTCCTTAGGGCCCAACGCGGTTTGCCGCTTGATATACTTTCAGTTGTGTGTGTGTGTGTGCGTAGGTGGAGGTTGTCTAATGATCAGACACTGTATTGCCTACTGATTGATGCGCCTGGGGCCAAAGCCCGGGGTGGTTGGAGTTATCGGGGTTCCCAAATCTGACCATCTTCATTCACGCTCAGACTTGGAGACAATAGAGTGGGAGACTAGTCTCTGTCACCGGGCTGATGGATGACTGCTGTCTGGGCCAATCCATGGCTATTCTTTATACATTTCCATACAGCAGTAGTGGGTGGGGGAGGGGGTTCGCCTCACTGCCTCGGAGTGAATCATCCTGGTAGAGTTAGTGAAGTGTAAGTAACCTTTTTTTTTGTCTTAAACCACGTAACCCTCGCAGTTTATCCTCTCGTGCACATGTTCCTTTCACAATGCAAAGCTTTAACAACCCACAGCGATGTACGCACACATCTCAGGGCTTGATGTAATCATTTATATGCTCAACAATGACCTGCCGTGCCATACAACCCGTCTCCACTTCCTCCCACTATCCAGGAATGAAGCAATAATATTGCATATAACAACACTGCCATTTTGCGCCAATCACTTGGTGTGAGGGTCTGTATGTTCTGTAGTAATTGGGGTATGGAGCCAATTATTGAGGTCCCGCCCAAAACACCAATCAAGAGTCAGTCTCAGAGCTCTATCAAGAAGTTCGGTAGGTAACAGCCGGACATGGCCTGAGTTATGTACTGAAACATAAACCTTATTGCATACTTCTCGTTAACATGACACTTAACTACGTTGGCAACACACTACATGGCTCTGGACGCACGAACATGGGCCCAGTTAGCTCGTAGCATCCACAAACTGGAGTTGACACTGTATGCCTAAAGCTAACGGTTCGAGAGTGTGGCTGTAGTCCACACAAACAGTTTTTGACACCAGCACATGCAGCAAATTTCAGAGCACGAGCCAAGAGCCGGCACCTGGCAGCTGCTAATGCGACCAGACTGGTGACATGTTCAGAGTGTACCCCGCCTCTTGCCCTGTGTTATTTGGGATTGACTGCAGTTGGTCTGAAACCTCAAAAGGACAGAGTCTAGCTCTTATTTCGTATTTTATTTATTTCTCACTTTTATTCTTGCTGTTTAAAAATGATAATTTCACTGTATTCTTATCCAAATACTAGATTAATGGTTTGATCTGGACGATAGTTGGTGTCTGTGAAGACTTGATCATTCAGGTGATGGTTTCTTCAGAAGTTATACAAGAAGTTGTGCACTTGCACGTAGGCAACTTTTCAAGAAACACAGAACTAGTTGGAGGTGTCAGTCCAAGGTAAAGTCCATGGAGTAGAAAGTCTCTGTTGAAATGGCTCCTGCCCTCTTACTGTGTCTACTGACTCTAAATATGTGCATAAGTAATCAGGGTTGTTTGTTGATTACCCATTCCTGCTTATACCCTCCTTCTGCATTTTTTTGTTTTCTGTTTACTTTGTTGTTGTTTTGCCTCCGCGAGACTCCACCAAAACACGCCTCTGCTCTCCCCTCTAATCTCCACCATGGTAGTGCTTTGGTAACCGCACAGTCCCAGAGCAGTGCATTCATTATTAATGGTGATAAATATCCATGACGCTGGAAGAAAGGAGTGCATGTGTGTTTGAGTATATGAATGTGTGTGTGTGTGTTTGGAGGTGACAGGATGTTTTTGGCTTGTCAACTGCAATCACTGGAGACACCGTCTGATTCTAGACGTAGTCGTGCGAGTCTCGGTTTGTGTGTGTGTGTGTGTGTGTGTGTGTTTGTGTGTGTACAACAACTGTAAAAATGAGACATAGCGCTCCAACAGCAGTCATCCTGTTGTTGTCTCATTTCCTCCCACCCATTCCCCGCACAACAACATCAAGATGATACACTCCCTGGTGCTTGGTAACGCATAGTTGTCTATCTGTGACATGCGTGTGTATGTGTTACCTTCTTCATGTTTGTAAGCGTCTGGTTGTGTGTGTGTGTGTGGTCACATGCTGTGCTGAGGCGCCGCTGCACCTGCTTCATGTGTCTTACCGTGCTCGTCATTTCACGGAGCCTTACAGGTCCCAGTGCCCCAGACATTAAACACACATGCTCCTTGATGAATAATTAAGAAAGCAGCCATGTAGATAAGAGGCCAGTGCACCTGAAGGAGTGTCTCTCCCACAGCTTTCATGTCGAACACGCTGGGATTAAACGCTCTTTGTCTCCTCAGTCTTACACTTGGCTCCGTCAGTGTCTGTCTGTCAGTCGTGTCAAGGTTCAGGAAGGGTGACATATTTTTATTTGATCGCGTGCACAGACACACACTCACACAAACAACTCCCAGTACAGCACGATGTTTGACAGTCAAGAGCATGATATTAAAATCCAAAGCAGTTCAGTTGACTAGATTGACTGCATACATTATACAGTGATGTGTGTGTGTGTGTGTGTGTGTACATTCAATTAGTTATTTCACCCGAGATTTTTATTTGCCAAAGATTTGATATTTGAATTTTCACTACTTTCTATCAAAAACATGTCCCCTATAAAAATATATGAGAATTTTCTCGGTTAAAATCCATAGTTTGACTTGCTCGGTGAAGGTTTTCTTGAAGCAACGCAGGCTGGGGGGAGTATTGATGGGGGACATTCCAGCCCGATGCAATGGAAGTGCACAGGATGTTTGAAGAAGGGCATGAGAGAGTAGCACCGCCATACCCCCCCCCCAAGTCACAATGTTTAGCTTGGTCTTATTGAGCTTGGTCAATAACAAAAAAACATCTAGCGACTGAAACACCAGTCACTAGTGTTTCTTTCTTTAGACCAGCCAAGTGTTGGTGCCAGAATCAAAGCAGGTGTTTTGGATGTGAGCCACTTCTTTGGTTGTCTAAAAACATAACCAGTTCGATAGAGGGCACTGGAAACGACCCTTAAATTGCCTTGGTGGAAAGGGGGTAATGGTGTATTGCTTACTCTAGACCTCACCACCAACAGTTATCACTGGAACTACTACTGAGAAAATGTTCTTCATCTCTTTCCATCTTTCTGCAGGCTGTTCTTGAGTTTTTCCAATTTTCTTGTAATGCAAATTCATTTCATTCAGCTATATTGTATTCCGATGGAGTCATATATCTTAAACTGTAGCTTAATTAAAAAAAATATCTGCAAGGCGGGATACCATTGTTTTTGTAATTTGGTTGAACCAACCCTTTAACCTTTCCATTTTTATTAAAACAAAGTCCCCAAATCCCACACCATAAAAAGCATAATTACGATAACTATTAAATGCAAGGCGGCTGTGCTGAGGCAGCAAAGAGTTCAAGGGAAAGATCAGTGTGTTTGCATATCTAGTTGTAGCATGTCGTCAGTGTGTAATTGAGGATGCTGTTATCATGGCAGTCAGAGCGCTGAGAGCCATTAACAGACCAGTCTTTTATGACATTCTGTATTATGGATGCCTTGTGTGTGCAGTTTCATCAGAGGCCATAAACATTGGCCCAGTCAGCAAACTCCACTCATTAAGAGACATTTAAATGTAATTATTTATTGATGCCTGTTATGATCTATTGTCCTGGATGCACCAGTGTGGGATTTTAGTTTCCATGTCATGAGGCTCGGTCGCTGACTCTGCCCAGGTCAACAGCTGTATTAACTGTTGCAGAACTAATTAATGCATCCTTATGGTAATTATAGTAGTGTTGAATGGAGAATACATCTGATAAAAAAAAACTAGTTTATTTTGTTTTTTTCAAAAAATAATTATTTAATCAACTCAAACATTGAATTTCAAACGAGAAATCCTCCAACTGGTTGATGTGTTGATCTTGTTTGCACCATAGACTGTAACAAAGATGGAAATGCATTTACAATTCCTCTCACTTTCCAGAAATGAGGCCAAAATATTTCAGATACAAACGCTGCCATCTTAAGCCAGAGGCGGTGCAGTACTGATAATGGTGTATAGATATCAAGCTCCTGCTAATACACACACTCGACCAATCCTTAGTCAGTCATGATGCTCCACCCTATTTTTATAGTAGCAAATCACTATTTAAAACCAAACTTAAATTGCACTTGAAAATATACCATTGCGATAAGAGCCTAAATCAAACAAAAATCTGCTCCCTGTCCCATCCACCTACATGGATGAGATGGTTGTAGGTTTTATGACAGCCACCAGTTGTGATCAAGGCACTTTGGCTTCACTTTTGGGGAGCTGTGATGTCCGTCCATCTGTATATATAGTCTATGGTCCTTCACCTTCAACAACATCACTGAGTCAATGAAAAGTAATGAAAGTCCTTGTCTTTAAGTAAGGTTTTCATTTAGGTCCAACAAAGTGTGTGTCTCTGAGTAAGTCATGACAGGTTTAAAAGAGAAATTAACACACATTTGACTCTTGTACCTAATTTCGTAATAAATAGATCATTTCATGGACCATGTAAATCTTTATTGGCCATTTTACGAGAGACTTTGATGGAGTGCCAATGAAACTCTCCCTTTTGACATTTGCTTACAGCCAGGATGATAAAGCTGTTGAGCCGACGCATTTTATGAAAGACATTTTTGCTCACTTACGCTTTTATTAGACTACAGAAAGTGTCTGACTTGCTCACACAGCCACTCACGGCAATGCACTGGAGCTGAAGAAAAGTTATTAAGAGTTCAAGAGCTGTCGAGGGGATAAATTAGTAGGTTTTCCGAGAGGGAGCGTGCATTCCCACAGAATCATCACGCCGGCTGTCATGCCAAACTTTACCCTTGACATTTCAGCTCAGAGCAGCACTGTCTGCAGATAACTCAGTGAGATGAGTTTTATTGCTGCACTACTTAATGATGTGTATTTCATTCCTTGTCTACTGTGAAGATTTTATCTCTGTGGTTATCAGAACTGTTGTCAAACAATAAACACAGTCCCAGATAAACAAGAGAGATAAAGTTGCCAGCTAACAGCTGTCTGGGCCTTTAGGTATACACAGGTTTATTGAGATGAATGCTGATTAATAAACAACCATATGTGTCCAGAAGTCTGTCCTACCATTTTTGAGCAAAGACGACCCTGTTCAGACTTGGTATTACCATCCGTCCTGAGCGATCCAAACACAAGTGGACAGTGCTGAGTCTGACATGAGTGAACGTGCCCAAATGTGTCCTGAGATTCGATCACTCAGACCACATTCAGAGTTCTGAGACACGTGGCCAAGTTCTTTTTGCCAAATGAGAACAAATGCAGCATATGAAGGACCAACTACACAGCTGACGTCTCTGCTGGATTCAGCTAAAACTTCCTACTGTTCTTTAATAATAATAATAAACCTTATTTATATAGCACTTTTTAAAAACATTGAACAGAGTTTACAATGTGCTTTGATAAGGAGCAAGAAAAGTAAATAACTTGAACGCTTAAAAGCTGTAATATGACAATAAAAATGTATGAAAAAGTCAAATAAAAAGGTGAAAAGACAAAACACAACATCACATGAAAGCCAGTCTATAAAAATGGGTTTCAAGAAGTGATTTAAAATAAGTCACTGACTCTGCAAGCCTTTTCTCCTCAGGTAAGCTGTTCCAAAGCCGAGGGGCCCTGATGGCATATAGCACAGTCACCTTAAGTTTAAGGTGCTGAAGGGTTAGATCAGCAAAGACCAAACAGCAAAGACCTGCTGGATCTACAACGAGGTAGAATCCTGCAGAGAGATGCATGTGTTGCGCTCCTTTGCCAATCCTAACAGCTTGTGGTCGCTCTAGATATATGACCACATTGTGTTATCCCAGTACAATCCAGCAAAGGTAATCAGAAACACAATGGGGAAGGTAGAATCTCTGTGAGATGGTGAAATGCGTTAACATGAGAGCATATTTCTGGTAAAAACAATTGCTCGGGTCTTACGTGTGTTTGAGGTCATGTTCCCCCTCAATTGGATTTGGACACGAAGCACCTACGATCTCAAACCACCCCCCCCCCCCCACTACTCCCTGCCCCTCTTTCTCATTCTGCAATGTGTCAAACTAGGTATCAACAGTAGCCAGTTTATTTTTAGCCTCCTCTAGCTCACTATTGCTGTGTCGTCTCTATCAAGGTTAAATAAGCAATCAAATCACTCAAAAAGCTATCTATCAAATAAAAAATGTTAGTAAGACACACTCGACCTGGTTGGAGGCCTGTAATTTTTCAAAGGGGGCTCCTCATACCCGGGCCATATATTACACAAACAATTTCTTATCTGACGTTAAGCATGAATAGATGTGGTGTTGGGGATCAGAGGGGGTCTAGCTGATTATAGGGGGATCCAGAGGGATTGGTCTGCCTCAGCAGATAAAAGAGGTTTGGCAGCAGTGAGACAGGCTCCATTCATCAGACACAGAGGTGGCACGTCAGCCACTTTAACACAGCACTGCAAGCTGATGGATGGTCCTGCTACTGACATGAAGACATCTGAGGGGCTGTCATTACCAACGTTCGCCTCTAGCCAACTGGGGAGGGGCAGTGGCTAATCAAAATCAATAGGTATGGGCAGCTGGGCAGACGGGTGCCGGAGAAAACCTTGATATGCCGGAAAGTTGCTCCAAAGTTTGCTGTCGTATTCTCTGGGAGAATGCGAGTACAGTAAATTTCTTTGACTGCCTGTCAATACAAGCAAATTTGCACAAAAATCCTCAGCGACCTTCTCCTAACACTGCCACAGTGCAACGTCAGTGGATTATTGTGATTTGTATACAGGTAGATGCTCAACTGCATGGATGCAAAAATAATATGGATGTAATGTTTAGAATTATTTTTAATTAGGCAATCAGTGGCAGCATGTAGCCATTTACCATCTGTGGAGTATGTGGATCATTACCTGAACCGGCCAGGTTTTGTCATAAGCCTTAGGAGAGATGAAGCCACACAGAATTCCATCTCGTGGGGTCCAAATGCACGTCCTAATTGGGATGGATATGTTTTTAATGAGCGGTATCATTTGCTTGACGACTCAAGTGATATTATGCAGTGAGAACGAGAGAACATGCAGCGCTAATAGGGATGCTATGGCCAAAGGTTACCGTTAAAGCTCATATTTGTATTTCATTTGATTTGTACGGTAGGGACTATTTTTTTCTCCCTCCATTCTTTTTAATGGGGGGTGGCAGTAATTGTGAGTCTAAGAGATTCACTTTCCTGCTCGTTAGCTTGGCTGCAGTGGCTTTCTGCTCATTTAAAGAGCTAAAGCAGAACAAGGGTGTTCATACTTAGAGAGCCATGACATTAGGAGCACATTTTACTGTGTGGTGTTCGACAGAGAGCCAGCCCTCCTTGTTATTGACGGAATTGGAAGCCCAGGAGTATTGCTCCTGCTTATTTAGGGGCATGCACAGAGCTCCATTTGCGGATTAAAAGATAAACATAATTAATCCTCTTTAGCTTGATAAATTGCAAAATTAATGTTGATAGTATCTCATCCAGTTCCAGGCTCCCAACAATCCACCTTCATTATGAGTCAGAGCCATTGTATGAAAAGGGTTGGGTACTGGTCACATCTGAATTGATTTGGTTCCACTCACTCGCACTGAAATACCAGAAATGTTTTAATCTCCCCTCCCGTATTCAAATGTGTATTGAAAAGTGAACAAGTATGTTTTCTCAAGCCACATCTTATCCAAGTGGTAAATAACTGACCTGAAGTTGGGGTCGGTGAAACTGTTGATGCTTCACGTAAAATGTAACCGTCCATGGAGGTTCCATGAACTTCCTCACTGCTGGCCACAGGCATGCTGCTAGCATTTGCTGGGAAAAGCATTGGATATATTTTGTGTCTCATCAGGTTAGATGTGTCGCCATGGCCCGCTTTGCATTTCATATCACATACTTTGCAGAGATTTGTCTCTATCAACTTTTGAAAACTGTTATAGAGACCGCTGTGAACATGTATGAAATAAGTGCTCTCAATTGCACACAGACACAAGACTTACTAGGTTAGAACTAGGTTGATCTCAGTGCTGTGTGATGGACAGTGCTCTCAGCCAATGAGGTGCTTGTATTTGACATTGTTAATGTGTCAGTAAAGTTTCTTGTATTTTGGAGAGTTCCAGTAAAGCTGAACTGATGGCCCACCTTGTCCCCATTCCTCTGTACCAGCTGTAGCTCTACATCTGGCTCTAATTCATGCCATGAACGCATAGATTGTTAACTGTTAACAACCGCTTTTGGCTCACGGTTAGTAGCACCGTAGCCTGATGCACACCTTCCTAGAAATGTAGCATTACTTGCTACGCAGACACACTAGTGGACAAGTATAAATGCGTTGGCCACTTGCCTAGGCTCATAGTTTGTACTTGCTCTCTACCCCAGAAGATTTAACCTGCACTCTAACCGATGATTTAAAGCTGATCTGTGCGAGGTTGTACCAACGTAATTCAGTCGGTACCCTTAAAAGTAAAAGAGTACGGTACACAACGCTATGTGTGATCAATCTGTTGTCCAGAGGTTGTTGCAAAAATGCCACGAAATAGGCCTTTTTTTTGGTGGGTTGCTACATTTGTGCAGAGAAATGGTGGAGCCACAAAATATGATGGTGCGCTGACCGATGGACCAGACCATCGAGTGTGTCAGAGGGCCTCGTGTACCACAAGAGATATGGGAGTGTGACGGTTGCACATCATTAGGATGCCGCAGCTGGGAGAATAGCCTTCAGTTAAACATTTATCTCCGGTCATAGACACCAGCGCTGAAAAGTCTTTGTTCGCCCTTAGTACCACTGATGGAAGTCATTCCCTCTCCATGTCCTCTGAAATCAATGTAAAGAATGATTCTGTCAGCTCATTCCACCGTGGAATATAATTCGGTTTCACCTTGTCATTTTTTATAAAAACAATCCAATATTCCTTAAAAACATTCCACCCTAGCTCCATTACTGATGCATATGTCATCTCATTTTCATTTCCAACACATATCTCCTCTCTCTCGCACAAACTCTCCCCCTAATTAAGCTCTGTTATCAGGAGTCTGGGGCTTAACCTGAGACAGAGAACAGAAGGAGCTCAGCCGTCATTCCACCAGACCTTGCTGCGTCTGAGGATGCCCCTCCCCTTTCCGCACTAATGGAACTGACACAAGACAACGTTGGATTTAATTTAAGACGGGATCGTATTATTTTGTCCTTGGAGAAATAACACTATGGAAATGTCATTGGCTTGCCCTTTATGTTTATGGATGGGAGGCCTTGTTGTGAAGGTCTCTACCAGGGATACTTGGAGTTATTAGATGTGAGAGACTGCAAATAACAAGTGCATTGTCCTCTGGAGCGTACACAGCAAATACTCACCATTATGTAGCTTGTGTATCATGATGTGTGCATCATTGTTTTAGTACCTGTACGAGCCAACTTTGCTGCTCCTGCAGGTACTGGAATGTTGATATGAGGTTTCTGTCCGATAGCGACGATATTAAACCGTAAAACCACAAAATGTTGGGTAAATTACATTTGTTGACGACTCTGTGGGGTTGAGCTGAGTCTTAAGCTCTTTTGATTAGTATGTATTTATTTTATGTTGTTAATTTTCTTTTTCCTGGTTGTGTAGTGAGTGGGACTCATTGGTTAATTCAGACGTATAATATGCTCATGTGGTGCTGCTATAAAGGTCGACTTTCTAGAGCTACATCAGAACTGTTAAGAGCTCAAGTGATATGGGAACAAATGCAGATGTTAAGGAGTCAAAAAATTCCAATACATATTTATATGTATGATGTTTTATGTATGTAGTAGCTTGGTATTCTGCAGTTTAACCAAACATTTTATGAGAAGTAGCTTTGAATGAAAAGACACAAATACAATGAAATATATAGAACTTGCATGAAGAAAATAAATTTTATTTTGTAATCAAAGTCTCTTTTCTAAACTTTGAAAAAATAGGTGAACAGCTCTTTGTGCAGCTCCAGGGTTCTGTGCTGTGGCTCAAATACTCCAGGTAACTTTAGGGGTTTCTGAAAGATGCATTATCACAGGCCAAGCAAGCATCCCATTCCAAACAGACTTTAGGTGTAGGAGGCCTACTGTATTACTAGTGTATTATAGTTGATCATGTAATACACAGCAGTTGTATTCATAGAGACCAAGTGAAAATACCAGTACCTCTGATAGTTGTACGGAATGTGATGACATTTTTTTATTAAAAAATCCTAAAAGTCTGCCAAGACACCATCTCACAGTAAATATCTTCATGATTGCGGAGTCTCCATCCAAAATTCACTTTCCAGTTATTTATTCAATTTCAAATCTCATTTTCAGGAGTGGGTATGTAGGCCGTTTTGGTGGGTGGGTATCATCAGATATAAATTAGATGGCTGTAGGTTGCCATGGAGGAGACCTATCTTTGGGGTTACCAGGCAGTGTGTGATGGAGCCGGGTGGGAAGAGTGGGTGGATGAGCGGGTGGATGAGCGGGTGGGTTCGCAGATATGGAGTTGATTACATCGGGTTGCCATAGCAGAGGAAACAAATACAGTTGCATCCAGCTGATTTTCCTTGGCTGCAGCGCTCCATGAACCCGGAGGGTGATGAGGATCTTAAAAATGAGGATTAGATTGGTTTCATTTTCCAATATTGCAAAACCACCTGCCAGCGTGTGGTGGTTAACAAGTGTGTATTTATTCTGTTTTGGTTTTCCTCCTTGATTTTCAATTGACCCCCTAATAGGTGCATATGTGAACAATGATTGATCACACTAATTGAGATTCTGGCTGAGTCTCTCATTTTCTCCTTTTTTTGATTAACTCTAATCTCACCCACCTTCCGCCCACGCCCTCTCCCCCTCTGTCGCTTCATGTTTACCTGCGGCGCTGTTCCCTCTGATTGTCTCTTGCAGCGGTTGATGAGAGTGCTGATTGGCTGGAGGTGGTGTGCAGGGTGGGGTCAGGAGGGCTGGCACTGAGCCGTCCCTTCCCACTGTGTGGCGGCAGCCTGCAATCAGCCGAGCGGGATGAGACGGTGCCTCTGTAGTCGCTCACTACACACACACACACACACACACACACACACACACAGACACACACAGCCTGTCTTTCATTACTGTGCCGCTCAAACCCACAGAGAAAAGTGGGATTCAGGTAAAAAGAGGGAACAAGGAGTGAAAAGACTCAGACACATCGAGGGAGGAAGAAAGACAAATCGTAAACAAGCACTTCAATGGAACATGATCATGCGGAAAAAAAACAGTCTGACAATGGATAAAAGAGAATAGTTGAAAATGAGAAATAAAACAGGAAATGGAGAGAGGGTGTGCGTGTGTGTTAGTGAGGTGTGCAGACATATTAAATATTTCCCTGTCCTTTGAATAATATCCTACCTCATTGATGTCCAGCAAGATACTTGCTGCCAAGCAGGTGCAAATAAGAGAAATGGGATGATAATGTCTCATGTCCACAACCGTGTAATTAAGCGATATCGCTGAAGGATATGCATATAATATTAGCGATGCTATCAAAGGCTTAGGCTTCATTTCCCCCGATGCACAGGGGAGGAAAAACAAACACCAGCCATCCGTTTGATTTCCTCTCCTCTCCTCAGATCGACTGAAGTCCTATCACAGGAAGAAAAAGGAGAGATAGAGCTCTTTATTATCCATCAGGCTATAGGGAGCACATTAACATAAAAAATGTACAGGGTTATCTTCCAGAGCTTAGTTAATTGAAGTTAATCAGAGGCGGTGTTTCCGCATGTCGCAGGCGCTTCCTTGGTGGATTGCTCTTTGTTCGCCTCCAACACCTTTTAAGGTTCTTAATTAACTGTCCTAACACGATGACATGGGACTTCTCCTCCTGGTCGGCCTTGACAGTTAATTACAGTGTGAGGGAGGGAAGTGTCTGGGAGGAGGTGGCATCGAGCTGATCTGATAACACCGCCAAAAGAATTTAAAAAGAAAAGTGTGACTGTGTGGATGTTGTTTGTTCACACTCTCTCTCTCTCTCTTTGATGAGCTCCAGTGAAGTCTTACAAGGAGAATGTTTGTACTTCAGTTGTGTGCACTGACTTTTACAGAGATGAAGTACCTGCTGCTCCCCCCACCTCAGCGTAAACCCCCACAAACCACCATCTTAATGTGTGATTCAGCTCAGGTTGGATCTCGCACAGGAAACTCCACAGTCAAACGTTCCACCAGTCCCGTTATGAAACCACATTTAAATTCACTAGACACAGATTTTTAATTGAATCGGTACCAAAGTGTACACATTCTTAAAGATCAGCCCCTAAAGATGCTTGATTTTGTTTTAACATAAAGATCCGTGAATTTTTCTCTGAGAAATCAAAGGAAAGGTCAAATCTACCATCAGCAATGTCATAGAAAGTTAAAAAAAACGATATTCCTGGATCCACTACTCATCAACTAATAATAAACAAGCAAATGCTGATGAAAATGTAGCTTTGTTGATGCAGGTGATTAGAAAGTTGTTTAAATTAAAGGCTAATGAAAGGGTTTATGTTACATGGTTAATAAATATGGTTGTGAAAGCTTTACAAGCTAATAAAGTTGTTGCTGCTCAGCAATACACCCTTAGCATCACACTTGTTGACCAAGGTGAACTTTAACAGGTTTAAAATGATAAATCACTGTATGTTACTCATTTACTTTCTACTACAACCTCTTATTGCTGAGGGAAGAAATAGTAATTTTCTAAATTTTCTCACACATCTTTAAATGTGTATAATGAAAATCCTTTATGGGACAGAAGCCTGTTCTGTAAGAAGAGATACTGCATCTCTTCCACTTAGGTATCATTGATGTCTATAGGTTTACATGGTAGAGCACTGTTTGCCTTCTGTGGTCTACATTCTGCTGTGTCCTGCAGCAGCACAAATCTCTATCTGAACCTTTCTTGGGAGAAAGTATACTGACAACCACCTGGTTGGTGTCGGCTGGTCAGACACTATAGATGTAGGTATGATTTCAGGCCCCAAATAGGTCGGCCCTTGACTTATTTTAGATTTGCGTTGAGTTTTTTGAATTGGTTGTTGACGTTCAGTTTGAGCGATGTGACGACTCCTGATGAATCGCGGGAACAATCAATGATATGGCTGTCGGAAAATCGAATGGATTTCTGGCCTGTCAGAAATTCTGGTCAGCAATCTTGCAGATTGATCAAAGAAGAAAAGATCCATTAAACATCAGCACGCTTGTTTTATTACTGGAGGATTAATACAATAAACTGACCATCTGCAGAGTCATGTTTGTCTTCCGTCTTTTCTTCTTTCGCTTGCCAGTAATAATTGAATTTTACAGCTATGCACCTCTCTACGTGTTAAAAACTATTTTGATTGTGTGTTAGCATTTTTTTGGTCAATTTTGAGCGTCCACACTGTAACCAGGTCCATCTGTGTAGTGTGAGCATAGACATGTTGTAACTGAAACTATGATCGCAAACAGTTATCACGTGACTAGTAGATTGACATAATAAGGTCGAGGATTTGGCCTTAATGCAAAAAGGGAACCTATAGTTTTAAGAATTAATTGTTGGATGTGAACATTAAGGAGACAATCTTTGTCACGATGAAGGTGGCAGCATGTAAAGTTTCCACCTCTTCTTTATACTTACATCTTCAAGTGCTTGTACAATGTCCTCTAAAATCGTAACACTGGTGTTGTCATGAGTTAATTACCAAGTGGGGAAAATCATCAGCCATTTTGTTTCTTCCTTTATTTAATGCAAAGATATTAACCTTTGTTACAGACGCGTGCCACCACTAGCCTTAAGTGAAATACTGCTGGAGCCTCATTTCTTTCTTTTGGCTTGTCTCCCCTCGGGTTCTTTTCCCACAATTCTTTGCCACCAAACAGCGGTCCCTGTGAAGCTAGGTTGCTACAGTATTCCCTGAGGTTCAGTCCACCGTAAGCAAACCAGGGAATATAAATAGGTTGTCTGCAGAAGTCAGATAGTAGCTGGTTGTTTGATGAATGAGTCACTGCATAGCTGAATGTATGTACTATACTGCATCATATAGCTTGACTTAGGACTTACTTAGTGACTGCTGCTGAAGTTTTATTGTTTTATTTTGTCTGTATTCCTTTAATAATGATTGTGGTAGGTAGGAAACCTCTTTCAGTGAATATGAAAGATGAATTCTGGGGAATTTTTGGTAGTATTTTAACTGGCTGAAATGGGACTTTAAACAAGACATCTGTAATATTGCCAGACCTCTAGCAAAGAGCTAGAGTAACAATTTTAGCTTTTTATTGGTTTTATTGGATTACATTTTAGCCACTGCCGCTGTGTCACGGCATCCGGCGGAGGTGATCTATTGAATTCCAAAAGTTTAAGTTGTCTTCATTCTCCAGGTCAATGCTGACTGTCTTGCAATCCTAAACATCCTGAACAAATTTGCAGAATGCAAACAAAGCCTTATTTTAAGCTGATGTGGTAAATACTGCCATTTCCATTTAGATTCCTAATTTATAAATAAAAAAAACATATTTTGATCAACTAAAATAATTTTTAAACCTTTTGTTTGAAATTTGTTCCACTGCCGAACCGGATTTTATCCCCCATGCCATTTTTCAAGAAGGGATGCAAACTTGGAAATATTCTAGGTTGTAGACCAAGCAAGTGTTGTGACATAAATTTGAAATCATAGACTTGTATGTTTGGGTCTAGTTGGATGACTGGTTCTCTTCAAGAATAAAAAAAATAAGCATCTGTCATACAGTTTATTCAGCACATGCTGTTAATATCTGACTTTAAATGCTTTATAAACTACGGACGTCATATTTTACTGCCGCTCGTTGGATCTGCAGGTCAGCAAATAGACCTAATGGTGCAAAAAATCTACATAAAACAGGGACTGTATGTGCCGCCCTGTGTGCCTGGATGTTTATGAACCCTGATCCGAGGACACAGTAAATCACCACTTATAATCAGGGCCAGAGACATTGGGTGGTGTGTAAGATGAGTTATATAAGTTATATTCTATATCGCTCGGCTGCCATCCCCTTCACTCAGCCCCCCCTCACAAACCGATGCGTGGCTATCAGCGGCGACCTTGCCTCTGCACCCCGGCTCCAGGTGGAAGTGATAGATACTCTCTCTCCATGACAGCTGGGCCTTTTTGTATAAGAAAAGCCATATTGATTCATGAGCCAATAAATACACACACAAGCGGTTTTGCCTCCGCTGCTCCTCCCCCTCTATTTAGGAGCCTCTCCTCTTGTATTTCTGTCTCTTTGTCCGCTCAGTGGGAAAATCAGCTGTAAACTTCTCGTCCTTATCGGAGCATCGGCCCTGTGCCAGGCTTGACGGCCAGAACAATGGCGGGTCAGCGGGAGTAGGCTCATCTGCAGCCGAAGCAGGGGTCTTATCGTGGCGTGAACCATCAGTGGCTGCCAATCAGACGGTTCTCAGACCACCCACGGAAAGAAAGACCTACCGCGGCCTTGTGTTTCAGAGATAACCAGACAACCGACCTCCTCCTTCCAGAAGGCTCCGTCTGCTCGATGGATTAAATATCGATCATAACAATCCTGAAAATTGAGTTATTATTTTCTCCATGTGACATTATAGAGGCCTCTGGCACATCGATATGATGGATGGACACTTGTGGCAAAATGGTATGAGACAAGTAGCGGTTTCACCTGTGGGCCTTGTCTTCTCTATTAAAGTTTCAATAACGTTCAATCTACAGATAAGATTGCTGCTTTTTATGTCGTGTAATTCGTGGCAAATCGGTTTTGTGTACATACAACTAGCAATAATGGTACAATCATCAGCTTGTGAGCAGCCTGACCCCCCCATCCCTGCGAAACAACTGGGGACGAGACACGGGGATGCGTTTGTTTGAATGTGTGGCGCTCACATCGGTGACAGAATACCTTTCCTTCACTTCACTACACCAATAACAAGAGGACAGTGGTTTGGAGAAGATGAATGTTCCACTATCAGAAGATGCAGCATCGCATTCAACACTTTGGAGTTACTTAAAGGTATAATATTGTTCGTATATCGAGGCACGGTGCAGTGCACTCTTCGCTTAAATGATAGGTGTAGCCGCTGAGAAAATAGCAACCACACCACTGGAAAAAGGCAAAGAAGACAAAACAGTTTTGACAATGGCCAGTTATGGAGGTTTTTCCATTGTTTCCTGCAGAATGCGTCGTCTTAACAACAGTCTCTGCAATCTCCTGAGAATCTCTCTGCTTCCTTATTGAGGGGGTCATACAGATGTCTCTAGAGACAGACCTGTTTGCAGACTCTGTCCCCCTACTCATCTATGTATGCTCATTTTATTAAAAATGTATATATATTTATAGAGCAGATTTTAACGCAAAGTACAAAAGGCACGTAAATTCAGGAATATGCATTCTGCAAAAGGCTTATAGTTTTAGCCGAGACTTAAAAGAAGACACCATCTCAGACAACATTATTTCCTCAGGTAATTTATTCCAGAGCCTGGGGCCCTGATGGCAAACACTATCTCCCCCAGTCACGCCAGCTGAAATGACGTCATTTCTGGCGCTGACAAAGACAAGAATGGCGAGCATAAGTTAAGTTTTATCACGTTTACACCCACATCTTTTCTGGAGCAGAATCCAGAGGTTTTTTGGGGCCAAAATACACCTTTTAAAATTTAGTTTCTTGATGCCCCCAAGTTTAAGAATAGTTTTTTAAATACCTGACTGAAGATATTGAATTGGGGACCAGTCAACATTTAGTGGAAGAAGAAATAATTTTGAATTCAAGTCTCTTTACGACTCTTTACGTTTTTGCACTGCAGAACCTTGTAAATTCACCCCAATTGCAAGAAGATGGACGACACTAGATGACATATTTTGATTCCACCACATTTTAAATAGGTCAAATAGTGACCTTCAATGCAGTTTGTGATATCTTGCAAAGACGTTTCATCATCAGCTAAATGAAATGTAATGTAATGTAATCTTCCCTACATTTCCTCAATCTATCTTTGAGATAAAATATTGTAAAGTAGATACAATATTTACTGTGGATGGATCCACTCTCCTGATATTGTGCGACAGAGGACCACATGGTACAGTACACTTCTGTTTGATTCCAACACTTCACCAGTTTAATTATAGACTTGTGTGTTATTTCCATAGAAACCAATGCTCATACAGTTGGCCAATCATGCAAGAGAATGAAATTTAGCGTGTTCATCTGCTCCTGAACATCAGATCTTACAATCAAATGAGTTTAGACGGGGGCGAGGTTTTCATCATACATTTTTTGGTAAATATCATAAATCTTGATTTGGAATATTTGCAACAATCTACAGTCCAGATGCTATGTACCCCGAAGAAAGATGGAAAATTACATTTGGTACATGCCTTTGGGCCGACATTTTACTGGTTAGTACACAATCTCTTCTCTGAAATGCCAGGTGGAGTTTCAGGGTACTTTATTAACAGAGCGCTCCCAGCCACTCTATTGATTTCTAGAACATTCTTCATCAAATAATAAAATACGCCTGGCATGTCATACATTACATTTCACGTGTCCTTATATTGACCTTTGATTGCTAACACGATAGCTGCACCTGAATGTCACATTGATAAGGGATTGGATGGAGCTGGTTAGTATGTTTTGCTCAGTGTTTCATTGCAGTCATGGGGGGGCAGCTGTTCGTCATGATTAGTGCTCCGGCAGTATCACCGTAAAAGGACGGAACGGTGTTAAGTTAAAATATGTTCCCGGTCAATTCATAACCCGCCGCAGCAGCTGAGTGAGAAATATCACGAGTGTCATTCCCTGCAACCTTGGGCCGACTCATTCATGATGTAAATGGGCCTCACGCGAGCCAATGTGTTTCTCTAATTTGTGATTTATCCGTGCGTTTTCTCTCTCCGTCGTATTGTTTAAGGTACAGTTGCACTTTCCCCTGCAGCAGTTGATCACATGTATCTCTCTGGGATGCATGTGTGAATACTAATGCAGTCTTTGTTTAATTCTGGCATGAACCCTTGTTTAGCTGGACCTGCCACAGACCCTGATGCAAACTGTCAGCCTGTGAATTTAATCTAGAATATAGCAAATCCCAAACACCTGTCTTTTCATCAGGAAATATATATTGATAGTGGAATCGTTCATCAATATATCCTAATGACATCACCTCACTTTAACTTAACCCAGGCGCCTGTGACGTTCCGTGTCTGTGAAAGTTTCAAAATCGAATTATGGCTTAACTGCAGCTAACCTCAACACAACAGGAGCATATCCAATCACATTTGTGTGAAAAATGAGACAGGCCATATTTTCAATTACATTTCAGCATAAAGGGATTGTTAATCCTGTCTCCGGTGCTGCCAGAAGCCGTTAATGAATTTGCCTATCCTCCAAGATACTGCTCTGCTCAGAGGGAAAAGGGAAAAACAGAAACAAGTATTTTTCTTTGTCCTCCTCACACAATACTGTGTCTGACTGTAATGGATGCAAATCTATTCACAGCAAGGTTAAACAGTTTGCTTTGCTGAAGCTGCTGCTCTGTTTATGTACAAAGTTGTATTGGATGATCTCATACGCTGAAGCCCCGGAGCCATGATTTGCAGAATGCTCTAGACGCCTCTGCCGGCTTTGTCTCTTTAGTGATTCATTGGATTTAAGATGTTTTTCCTCATTCAGAAAGATTTTTACAACAAAGAAAAAGGGAAGCAGAGCCGTGACAGCTGAGGGAGTTTTTCTGTGGTTTGCCAAATGTGGTCGCATACATCAGTATAATTAACCGGTATTTGTAGATATGATGAGTTTAAACTTCAACAAAAGGTTGACCCTGAAGCTCTAAAAGCTACTATAACTGTGTATGTGTAATGATGGGTGACATGCCAGCCCTCCAAAAGTGAAGCCGAAGCATTTTCGCTGCAGTAAAGGTCATAAAGTGTGCATCATCCATGTTAGTGGTTGGGACATCACACTTTTTCCTGTTATTTAATCCTATAACAACAAGGGTGAAACGTCATGATTGACACCAGAGACTGACTCACGATAGGCTGAGCACCTGGATCTCAACAGCCCTGCTCTTTCGCCAGATTGCTACTGTGTATATTTTGTCTCCAAATGTGTCCAAGATGGAATTGTTCGTATCCTGGATTTTTAGGTTTCATTTGTGGATAGTGAGGGGATGTGGAGGCGTGTCATCCATCTTTAAATACAGTCTTTGGTATGAAGCTACAACTAGTAGCCAGTTGGCTGAGCTTTGCTATAATAAAAGAACAGCTAGCATGGTATAATTGAAAAGTAAACCACTTAACCATGTACATTATAAACGAGGTGCTTTTATTTATTGCTTCTACTTTTGGACAGTTTTCCCCCGCTTCCAGTTTTTGTGTTTAGCTACAGCACAACTTGCAGTAGCTTCATATTTGAAACACAGATATAACAGTGACAGTCTAGAAAATGTCCCATCGCAAGAAAAAAAGGCCAGCTCTTTTATCTACAACTTCTCAGATGCCTCAAATTAGAGTCACTTCTTAAAATAACAAAAACTTTATTCCACCATTATTGAAACTGTTCACATAAAAGGACAATAAAACAGTTTGTTGTATTTTTGTGTGCGCTGCCTCTTTAGGTCTGCTACCCGCTCAAGGCAGTTCTGCTCTATTGAAGGTCTGCAGCAGTCAACAGTCGGCTTGATGATGGATGGAGTATTAATGCTCACAGTCCCTTTCTATTGTCACTGTGCATTACACAAATTAGGGTAAACAAATGTCTGCCCCTACCCCCCCGTCACTCTACCCACCTCCCACAAACAGGCTTTCACGCGTTGTCCCCACGTCACACTGCTCTGCCTGGGCTCATGCCGCTAACAGGGGTGATGTGTTTGTGTTACCTTGATGTTGGAGCTCCACCTAATTAACTCAGATGGATGGACAGATGCATTACATCACCACATCTGGCTTACATCACCAGCCCCATCACAATTCCTCCCAGTGACAAATGGGATTTTTGTCACCGGTCCTTTTCTACGTTTCTTTTCCCCTTTGCTCCTCTCTCCTCTATACAAGAACGGCTCATTATAAAGTCTGTGAGATCGGTGGATACGATGCCTCGTATCTGGACCAAGGCTTCTCCTCTGTGGGCGTTCTTTCCCAGTCTAGTGTGTGGTTTGTGTGGGCGTGTGTGGGTTGTCTGTCTGAGACGTTTGTGGCACATGCATGTGCATTTTGAAACTAATACACAGATACACACTATGTGCATCAACACACACACACACACACAGAGGTGACACGGTCACCGTCATTAGACCTTCACAGGCATCTGCTCATGCCTGCAACGTGATGTGATCCTTCACCTTCTACATGACAGTCGGCCATTTAGCAGTAAATTTATGCCGCCCATGCCCTTTATCCATGCTTTCTGGGGAGGGGGGGGTGGGCAGATAGAGGGCGTCACTCAGTGTCCTAGCTTTGATTTGTGTTACTGCTTTTACTCAACCAGACACTGTAATGACATGTCGGGCCTCTTTGAAGCGCTGAGAGATGCTGTAGTAATGCAAAGGGTATGTGTGTATATTAAATAACATCTGAGGAGGAACTCCTCAACATAAACTGCACAAAAACCATGCTAGTTACAGATTTAGATAAATGCTTGTATATCTTTAACAGTAAATCTCTGATTTTGCAGTATTGCAAGTATAGGGCAAGACCAGACTTAAGAGGTCAATACTGCTACAGAGTGTAGTGTAGAATGTATAATGGACAGTTTTAGGTATCATAACTAAAGAGTAACTTATTTTTGTTGCATAAATGTAAAAATAAATAAAACCTTTTTGATAAGATCCATAATTTTTTTGTTTTACCTCCAACAAGGTTATATTTCCACCTGTCTGTCTATTTACTTGTGAACAGGATTAGGCAAAAAGTACTGAACCAATTTGCACCGAGCTGAATGGGGCAGGAAGGAACCTATTAAATATCACTGAGTCTGCTTAAAGAGGCTAATCCAGGATTTTAGTTTATCACATCACTTCCAGAACCTTGAAAGATATTTTTATCCATTTTCATATTTAGGATTCTCGGGCCTTGGTATGTGTTGTACTGAGTGCCAGTCTAGTTAGAGTTGTAAACAAGATGCAGGGTGTGACATTTGACTGTAGAATGATGAATTGTACAGTTTAAATCATATGCATCACTGCTTATAACTATCCTCAAACTTATAGTATATCTTCCTTCTTTGTTCAGGAGCTTCTGACTTTTAGGTTTATTCTGATCCAAAATAGCGGGTGTATGTGTGAAAGGTGAGGCCCACAAATCAAATGTTTACATCATAACAAAATACATGAATCCTAATCCAGACATTCCGGTTCGTAAAGGCCCTTAAAGTTATAGTTTGAATTGGAGACTCTATAGACAGTATTGGTACCTCTCTCTTGTCTGTATGGAGCTGGAGCAGGATGCTGACTTTATGTAAAGACTACATCACTAAACTTCCCAGTACCTCCATATGTACACAGACATAAAGATGCTCTGTACTCTCCTGAAATGGATTTGAGACACACCCAAAGTGTATAACTATTCCTTTGAAGAGAGTTTGAGGTAACAGAGTGAAAAATAATCCAGGACGCCCAGTTTGAGTGGAAATCAGGTGTTAAAACCAGGAGACAGGATTTTACCACTGAATTTCCTACTTGACGTCCTGTGGTAAACAGCAGAATTATTCATGTTACAAGGTCATCAGGAACAGACAGACGTTTGATTGGAAATGAACAGTTTTGTTTTAGGACATTGAATTGAATCAAGATGAGCTGAACTCAGATTTTTTGCCAAAGCCCTCTTTCTCTCTCTCTCTGCCCCTGCACCCCAGCAGCATCAAGAAGTTCAACAGAGGTTCAGGGTCAACATGTGATGGTTGCTCATTCCTGCTCACTTTAGTGTGAGAGTATTTGCCTGTTCAGTGGTGAAATGAGGTGAGACACTTCTTGTTAAATCATGACAAGCAGTTCTTTCTGTGGATGAGGTTGTTTGGATTAATTTTGCTGCCCTGGGAATTAAAATCAGATCGTTATTCTGCAAAAGTGCCGGTTTGAAGGGATTTAGAGATGGACAAATGAAAAGGCAAATGAAACACCAGGTGAGGACTTATTTTTTCATCAGGCAGGTCTGCAGAGGCTTTCAAAGCAATGCATTTTTCAAGATTTGTCAATGTGTGAATAGACTCTTTTTAAATTTCCCTGGTGGCCATAGAAACCTCCAAACATTTAGTAAGAGGCTGTGAATAATGTAGAAGCCTATCTGCTGAAACAGCCCCATCTCTACCTAAAAGACTCGGTTGCCCTAAGTTCACCACAGTTACATAATGTTGTTGTTCCACCTTAACCTATATATCACGAGTGCAGACATTTGACAACACAACCTCAATTGGGGATTTCTGCGCCGGCAACAGCCTGTGGCCACAGACATTATGTTTACGGGTTTTCTGTCCATCCATCCATCTGTCCTATATTAGAAATTCAAATTTTGGAGTTTAATATAACTATGTTCTTTGTTATTCCTTATCTTAAACGTTAAATGGTCTTCTCCTCTCACAAAGCACTCTTTACAGTTTTTGCGTGACACACTTGTGTGAGCACCAGGACAAGATAAGATGACCTAAAATGTGTGACCCAACTAACCATGTAAAACATTGATGAGCCTTCTTCACTTTGCAAATTTTCTGGTGTCATCAGTCTGCAGGTGCCGAATTAAATAACCAGTGTTTATTTAATTCTTTATTCAACAGAAATTGCCAGCCCACGGTCCGTTCATCCCTCCCATCATTTTTAACACAATATTTCAAAAAAAGTCTTGAGGAAATGTCTTCAAATTTAGTGCAAAAGTTCAGTCAAAGACAAACTGTGTCCTGTCTTTTTCACCTCATGAACACTTTATCTATGTTTCTTGCTTGAACATGATATCTGATTTCCAAGATTTTCTTCGTATTTTAGCCACTATCACAGATTTCAGTGGTGAAAGGTCATGGACCTCATGTGAGTCTGGTAAATCAAATGTTTGTAGACTGACACTGCACTGGTTCACCTGAGGCATACTGGATGGTAATTCAAAGACACAACAGCCAAATCATTTATTGCTTTCCACACCTAAATAGGCTTCTTATCGAGGTGATCCTCAGTGAAGGCTGTGTAGGCACATGCTGTCCTCCAGTGTTTTTTGTCAGCAGCTTTATCTTTTGCATAAATTAGTTCCTTAAAAATTGTCTTTCTAATGCTATGATAATGCATTCTAATTAACCAAGCCACATAAAAGCTGTACTGTCATATGGTAATGAGCTTCATCTTGTGGCTCGTACGCCACATAAAATAGATAAAAACAGAGCCAGAGTAGACTCAAACACTTGCTTTTCCATGCATTTTTCATTAAGTTTAGTTTATCGCCCTCCCTCCGTTGATGACGTTTTAGAGGTACAGTCTTGCCTATTATGTTTCCAAAGTTTTAACGAGCACATGCTAAAAATTACTCCAGACGTTCGGGGGCAGACTCTGAAGGTTGAACAGGTCAATGTCACGTAAATTTGTCCGTTCTTTTCCTCCACTCCGTCTGCTTGGAGCCCTCCTCACCTCTTGTCTCAGGGAGAGAGTGAGTGTGAATGGTAATGGAGACGGACTATTGTTGCAGGCTAATGCTGCCATTACCCAACCTTCTGATAGATGAAGCATTTGGAGGGTGTTATCAGAGCCAGCTGTGAGGTATGCATTATACATGGGCAGTAACCCTGACACCGGCTGGAGACACGCGCAGAATTACAGAAGTGTGTGGCTGACAGACTGTAAAGCAGTTTTTATTATGTACAGATATCTGAGGGTTCACACATTGCAATCCTCTAAGCAATAAGGCACGAGTAATTGAATCACAGAGATATGGTCGACAGATTGTTTGACTGAGTATTACTGGCGACTGGATAGAAAAGAAAGAACTGAGTTGTGGTATCACTGACTTGCTTTGAGTCATTGCAGTATTATTTTATTTGTTGAGAGCAAAGAGGGAATTGTAGCATTCGAAAAGGCAAGAAACTAAAGTACTTACTGATGACCTAAAAGCAGTCAATGGAAACTAAAATCATCAACCCATTGAGGATATGCCTCCCCAGACCAGCACTGACCCACCGCCAAGCCGGTCATGCTGGATGATGTTACAGGCAGCATAACGTTCACCACCGTGTCTCCAGACTCTTCCACGCCTGTCTCATGTGCTCATTGTACATCTTCTCTCATCCGGGCGCTAGTGGCAGTCCCACCAATGCTGACGCTCCCTGGTGAATGCCAATCAAGCTGCACGGTGCTGGGCTGCGACCACAGGTCCCACTTGAGGACGTCAGGCCCTCGTGCCACCTTCATGGAGTCTGTGTCTGACAGTTAGGTCAGAAGCATGCACACCAGTAGCCTGCTGGAGTTAATTTTGTATGGTTCTGACCACCACCGGCAAAACCGTTCCCTTTTTGTGGGTTTTCTTGCTTTGCCTCCATTGCACCTGTTGTCACTGCCATTTGCACCAAAGCAGGTTAAACTGATTCACATCACTTGTGCTTCCTGAATGGACAGATAGATATCCCTAAATCTTAACTGACTTGGTGTTGTACTGTGACTTCATTTTTTTTTTTAGCAGCACATCAAGTGATTAAGCTTGACAGTGTTGGGTCTGCTCCAGTTGTTCAAACATGATCGCAGGTGAAAGGCCTGGTTGATGAAATTTTTACCAAAATTGGACTGGGTCATAACAAAATAAAGATATTTTAGCTTCTTGCAATGTTGCCATATGTTAGAATCATAGACTGTGTTAAAAGATGGATGATGGTTCTCTACCTCCTCCCACTGTTTTGGAAATTAAATCAAAATATTGCGAGATGCAGCCGTGGTAGCGAGCTCCTGCCGATACACGGGCTTAACCAATCGTGAGTCAGTCTCAGCTGTCAATTAGGATGTTTCAAAGCGTTTTATAGCATCAAATAACTGACCAGAATGGCACCCAGTATAGATCAAGGCCCCAACAGTCCACTTACATTCAATCAAGCTAGGTCACAAGTGAACACACTCATAGATTACAGTTCCCTAAATGTGCCTGCTTTTTAAATTAGGAATTATTCCCTGAGTAAACGGTGGAAATGTTGAAGAATGCCCAAACAAACTAGACAGACACTACAACATGGACAGGGGGGGAAATTATATCCTCCCTGGCCGAGATAATTAAAACCAAACTAACTATTAAAATTAGCACTTGGACAAACATCAGTGTGATATGAATTACCTAAAATGACAGGCAGAATTTATGACTTCTACTTCTTGAGACGCTGGGAATAAAGGAAACATCCCACAATTCAGATGCCAGGTGTTTAAAACGGTTCAGAGACTGTTCATATTCAGACAGATGATGTATTGTACCTTAGTCACACCCACACAGGTGTTTTCATTTCTTGTGCTGAATTATATCTCTTCTGAAGACTGTGGTTATATTTACAGACTGTGTTTAACTGACCTGGTTATTACTCTGCTGCAGCTGCCAGGGTGGAGAGGCTACTCCTTTGTTGTTCTTATTGGTTCATGGAGTTCGGTGACTTCACATAATTCCCTCATGGCTCCGCCCCTGTGAGCAGAAGTCTCACTATAAAAGTAAAAAACACATCTGTGGTTTTCACCACCAGCTGTATAACACACACTCACTGGTTTAGACTGTATGAGCAATAATATGGATGCTTAATTTTAATAATTTGCCATTTTGTGTTGTCAGTCACTGTCGATTGCAGTGTAATTTACAGTAAATGCAGCTTTAATAAAAACTCATCCTGTGTCCCATGGTGGCTCTGTGTCCTAAACAAATGACACATTGAGTTTGGTCCCACTTTGTACCTGTAATATAACACAACATTAATATTACAGTGTGATTGCACTTCTTGAGAGTAATGCCAATAAACCAAGAATCGATTGTTTTTAACATTTGCGATATGACAATTATTCACTCCGAGGTTAACAGAAAAACATAAATAAAATGTTCAAAATAGAGTCATAAAGTGAGGTTGTGGATTGATTACTCAGTATAATATTGTTTGTGTAACAAAAACAATAACAGATACAACCACAGTAGAACCACATTAATCATTATTATAAGTCAAATCCCCTCAGAGGCACTGGCTCTTTGATTTATCTTCTGCTCGATCCACCACATTTTAAACGTAGCTTCCACTTCCACTGGATCCAGTGACCTAGCTGCTTTCCACAGCATCTATGTGAGAAGGAAAACAACAACTGAAACTTTTGAATGTAAAAAACAAAACAAGAGTTGTCAAGTGCAGAGTGTACACGTGTGTTTTACTGTGAGAGCACTTCCACCTCAATATGTTTGTGAGGGCACAGAGAATCTTGATGAACTCGGTTACCAAATCTGAATTTGGACGGGAGATCTCGGATAAGCTTTAGCTCCTGGAGGATCGTTACTGGTGTTGTTTATCAGTGATAAATACAAAGATATTTTCTGTTGTTGAAAGAGAGGGGGCAAAACTAGTGTGTGCCCTGTGTGGTGGGGGGTTCCCCTGCCCACATTGACCCACAGGATCCGATAAGGTCTATCTCGGATGAGGTGATACAGGATGTTGAATATACACCTTGAAGAATTCAACCATGAAGGCAATAAATTGGTTCTTCCTGTTATCGACTGGTTGCAATAAACTAACCAGACACTCCGGAAAATTAGGTATTGGTTCACTTTGATGTGTTGCTGCTGAGTTATCTGCACCTCTAACAACACCTGATCATTGCATAAACTGCTTTTACAAGTACACGGACTGAGTTTTTTTTAATTTGTATATACTTATATTGCATCAAATAAACAGAATTTATTTGTTGGAAAATATATTCCATGTTTTCAGTTGAAATGTCAGAATTCAGTGTGTCAAAAAAATATGTACACACTCAGTTTTCCATCTGAGCATTTTGAGTGCCCCCCACTGAGAGCTCTCCAACTCCAACGCCGCTTCTAAAGGCTCGAGTGGTTAACTGAGAAGAGTGATATTTAAATCTAAGCTGCCTGAGTGTAGTATGGAAATGAGTGCTTGTCATTGACATAAATTCATGAGCAGGCTGACATATCACATGCTCAGTGACATCCAGTAAATCCTGGAGCATGTGAGCATCACCATGATTAGGTGGAGTTAATCAAGTGTGACAATATAACTCCAGTACAGTCTTGTTGACATACATCTATTGGGAACAATGGGGCCTGCTTTTCTTTGTTAGGTATTTAGTCTTTGTTGATTCTGACCATAGACTTCTCCACCAGAAGTAAAGTAATGATGTCTTATCACCTTACAGTGGTGCTCACAGATAATGGACGTTTAAATACAAAAGTATTACATACAGTTTTTGGTCCAACCACCAAGGAAGGTGTTAATAGCTGTTCGTAATTACAGCATTAAAGGTGAAAAAAAAGCCGTCTTATTTCACTATTTGTATTCTAGATTTAATTTTAAATGGAAAAAACACTATGGGTTAAACCCAATAACCCATTTTACCCTTTTACAAAATTATTCTGAATCTTTAAACCTCTGGTAACAGTCGCTCCTTTGACTCTTCCTGGATACGTCTCTACAAGCTTTGCACACCTGGCAGGTCCTCTCGAGCTCCATCAGATTAGAAGTGTCCATCTGTCCACAGATGTTCAGGGGTTTGAGTCTGTTCTTTAGCTGGGACCCTCGAGGACTTGTTATACTTCAGGTCACTGTTGCACTGCATAGTTAAACATTGCATCAGTCTCAGAGCATTTGCACTCTGGAGCAGGTTGTATTCAGGGACCTCTTTGTATTGGGCTGAATTTATCCTTTTCTCCTTTGTAACCAGTCCCAGTGACGCTTAACCTCCCGCCCCCCCATGCTAAACCAGTGGTGAATATCATACCATCTGGATAATACCCCAGATGGGAGCCAGGTGAAGAGTAGTGCCTGGTGTTCAAGTGTTTGGGATTCTGCTCAGTTCTTTGGCTCTCTCCAAACCAGTTGCCGTATGCCTTTTACTCAAAGTAGCTTCATCTCTGCAGAGAACCTGCGAAGCTCTGGATGGGACTGTTGTGCTTCTGGGAACACTGAAGAAGTTGTTTTATGCCATGGTCCTGCTCGAAGCCTTGGCACAATTTTTTAGCTGAAGTCTTCAGAAAGTTCTTTGGACTTGAATCACTGCAGTTTGCCACAAATGAACATGAAATAAAGTTCTAGACACATCTCAAGGATAATTAGAGCCCACAGGATGTACCTGACAACAATGGAGGGCCACAGCAATGGATCAGAGATTTTAATCTACAGACATATTTCCACTTGAGCTATGTGAGGTCAAATCTTCTGCACAATAAAGAGAAAAATGTGGAGAAAAAGTAAAGGGCTATGACTAGTTCCCGAAGCCACACATCTGTTAACTGGAAACATCTTCAGACAATTTTCCTTGAAAGCAGTTACAGTGAAAAGGGACAATAGTAGTTCTGTGAGGGATGAAAAAAGGAAAGATTGAGTCATAAGTTCAAACCCAGTGGACGGTCTCATCTCTGCACACCTGGATATCTACTGTATGAACTGTGCATCGCTGTCATATTGTTTGTTTGGGAAAGTTCCCTAGCAGGTGGTTCAATTTCACTTGTGTCTCTCCTGCAGTGAGACCTGAAATCATGGAAGAATGTGCCACCAATTTCCCCTCCTGCAAGCTCAGTTGCTCATTCCTTTTTTTTTTCTCGATCCTGCATCCTTTGTCTTAAACGATATTTTTATGCCAAGTAGTTTCTCCCACTGTGTCAAAAGCTGTTATCAGACTTTTTATTGTCTTGATCTGTAACCTTTGAACGGCTGATTGGGCAATTTTCCTGCTGTAAGCTTTAAGGAGGGTATATATTTTCACCAAGGAAATGTCCAGCCTGTGTTTTTTATCTGTCCACTTTTGGAGCTGTCCCATTCTTGTTACACTGTTTTGTTTTGTCACCGGCTCCAGTGTTTTACCCTTGGGAGGATGTAGGCTGCTTCTGATACACTGCTCTCTGCTGTTAGTTCACTTGTGATGTTAGCAGTTGCTCTCCTATGGATCACTGCATACTGGTTCACTGTAGATGATAGAAACCTGAGCTGTGTCCCAATTTGCTACTTCCTACAAATTCTAAGTAGGTCATGACTATGTAGAATGTTTAAGATTGACAGCGAGACCCTGTTCAGACCTGCCAATAACATAGGTGCATTATATTGCATCAGATATTGCAAGTCTAAAATGGTGAAACAGAATTAAAAAAACTGTTAAATTAAAAAACTATAGTTTATTCAAACAATATTGAATTGGGATGGAGCCCCAGTGCAACCCCCTGTCCCGCAAATCTGTCCTGCAAATTCTTAAGTGTTTTGTATGTCAACAGTCAGTAGCTGTCCTCTAATTTGGATACATTCATAAGGAAATATGAAGGTTTTAATGCCTCATTTCATCATCAGTGTTCACTTGTCTAAAAATCTGAAGTAAGTGTGTCTACTCTTCATGAAGAGATGGTGCAAACTCTATCATCAGCTTTGAGCAGGACTCAAAAAAGGATTTTCTGTTGTTATTGTGAAAATGAGTCCATCACTGAAGCCTGGCACATTTAGGTTCACTTGTGGAAACCAATTGTCAGTGACGGTGTGCAGCAGACTGAAGAACAAGCATCTTAAGAGGGAAAAGAAAAGAAAAACTCTTCATCCCGGACGTGAAGAGGGAGAAAAAGATTGATCTAAAAAGAGAGTGGTATTTAGAGGATTTAGTTTGAACATTGAATCTTCAGTTTGAGAGGCGGACATCCCTCTAAGGACCCAGAGGCCAGGGTCATGCCTCACAAGATAAGAGGGCCATGTGTAGTTGAAGTTAACCCTGGGGTGAAATGGTCCAGATGGACTGGCCCCCAAATTCCTCTTTACTTTGTGTATCAATTAGGTGGCATTAACACTTGAGTGACCACCCTGAAGACAAGTCAGCTGGAGGTTTTATGGAGCTTCTGTCCTTGTTGATTGAATCCAGACGTCTGCTCACAAAATAAATGGACTTATCTTGTTTGGCTTAATAGTTGGGCTGCACCAAACGATTTCCCTTGTCAAATAATCTGTCATCATTTTTGCTTAATCGTTTAGTCTATAGTATGTCAGAAGATTGATGTCAGAATGTGGACAAGGCCTCTTACATTTCCTAGAGCCCGAGGTGTCCTCTTCAAACTTAGTTGTTTTCCAACACGGTTATTGATAAAGGACTTAACTAGTTGATCGTCAAAATTGTTGTCAATTCTGTCAGATGATCATTTAATCAGATTTTCTGTTCAAAGATCCATAACTGAGCTGATAGTGGCACTGCATCCTCCGTTGGGGCTGCATGTGAGAACTCAAATGTCCGTGCAAATTGCTCCAGACATTTCCGGGAACTTTTCCTGGTAACCCCCTAGAAAAATATTTGCCAAATATCCGAGGGAGCCCCTGTGAGAATACAGCATAGATAAGTGGGTGTATTGACTTTTTAAACATGTGACAGATGAAAAGGAAAATGCAAGAATATAAAATATACCAGGATGAAAAAGTGGTGCCATACACGTAAAACAAAACAGTCAAATATGTCAACAAGATTTGAGAGCTTTCGGTGATGGGTGCCATTGTGTTGATGTGCAAAATACAAATCACTGTGCTTTCCATAGCTGAATTTACTTGTCATGTTCTACCCCCTGCAAATGGACTGAAAATGTTCATGTTGTTAAAGGCATCTCACCCAGACTATCTCCTGCTGCATTCTTATGTGAGAGGTAAACTCAAACTCAGACACAATTTGACGGACAAATCAACATCAAAATGAGCAGTTTTTCTAGAAATGCACATGTCAGCAAACTATAAAATATGTGACAGGTGGTTTTTGACTTGTATTATTATTTTTGGTTGTCCATGGAAGACATGAGACATGGTGGCAACTCTCTAGTTGAAATAATTAATAGATGAGAGGACTGTCTCGCTGGTGAGACTTCACGTTGTGACATAAGTATTGTAAAGACACACGTTTGAAGAAAATGTAATAGAAAACCAAATAATTAGGAGAAATATTGTGAAAATGAGGAATTTAAAAAAGCCTCCCTCATGATGAAGTCCATTATGCTAAACTGGTAAAAGCAACTGAAATAAAAAAACTAAAACAAATAAGATGTTAAAATCACCCAATGTTTGCAATATTTTCTGCAAATTGAAAAAACATGTTCTGAATGTGGTGAAGCACCATCTATTCGCTTGAAATCTGTATGCATTCAGTACCAAAATTCCAAAGTGAGCACCCGAGGGTAACATTAAATTATTGGATTAGCCTAATGAGCGCAGTTTACAAGCTGTTTTCCAGTGTTCTTAATGAGAGGTTCATGTTGTCTTTAGAGAAACAACGTCTCCCTGTGGAAGAGCCAAATGTTTTTGTACGTGAAGGTCATGTCTTCATCATGTGTTTTCTCCACTTGTCTAATTATAACAAGCTGAATTAATGAAAATAAGTCAAGGTATGCATGCTTTATTGATTTTCACATCGCCGCTGATATGATTAGTAGCAATCTTTAACCCCGAGACCTATTGAGTTTGGCGTGAATGGAAAACTCTACTGGGCTTTAAAAGCTGTATACAGTTACTAAATGGTGAGAGTCAGGTCGAATGATCCTCATACTAAGTGGTTCCCTACATCATTATGAGTAAAACAAGGTGATACTTTGTCCCCCATATTTTGAACATTGATATTAATGATTTGTCAAAATAAATAGCAATCCACAAGCCACATCCATACTTGGTGCCTAATTATTTGAATGCACTTTTCGTAGTGAGGTCATATTTAAGAAACCTTACAGTATCTTTCGCATCCGAGGACTAAATGCGACAGATGCTCTGCTACACTGAGCAGTGTAAAATATGGGACCATTTATCATTTTGTATTATACAACCATAAACAGTACTTACCAGTTTGAAGCTAGATCATATAACATAACGAGGAATTATGCCGAATAGATGTAGGTTTCTAAATTAGTGAACATATGAATCTGATGAAAGGTGTATTAAGGTTCTTGCCAAATCAGAGGGAAGAATTCTGTGAGGAATCATCGGTAAAGGTAAAAGTCTGTATTAGTAGATTCCAGACGTGTTTACATGCACCAAACTGGGCTCTAGTGTGGGACATGGAATGGGAATCACTTGAGCCTTGTTGGACAAACGTGTGGATCAGTTATAGAATCGGTTACTGCAGAAAGTGTGGGTTGAATAGAGAAACGTTTATCTTAGATAAACAATCTACTGCAGGGTTTGGTGAGCATTTTTTAAGTAATGAAATAGTGGGCAAGATTCATTCAATTTGAATTGTAAAGCCCCAAATAACAGCTTACATTATCTCAAGGCACTTCACATGTAAACTATATGGTAAACATAGTATAGTATGATAAGGAACAAACTAGAACTGAGTATGTTTGTATTGATGAGCATGAAGATGCTTTTTAATCTCTCTAAAAAGCTAATTTTTCTATGAGCCCGGCTGAGACATGTGTTTATTTTTTTTTCGTGAATGCTGAACAATATGTTACAATAACCAGTTTTTTTTCTATGGGAGGTGCTAAAAGTTGTAAGTTTTGATCATAGCGATGCTCTGTAATCCCACAATGGGATGGGCTGATTGTTTTGGCATGGCGTGTATACATATGGTATGAATGTATCTTATGTGTGTATTTATAATTGGTGCAGATATTGTGTGTTGGTGAACACTGAACATCAGAATTCTGGTACAAAACACCATCACCTACAAATTTTCAGATCCAAAATAGGTCTACTGCATCTTTATTGACCTCACAATTTTTATTTACAGTGGTAATATACTGTGCTGCTCGGCGTGGTATTGATTAGCCAATGTGACAGAATGGCTGCAAAATGGTCGTCAAGAGGACCCATTCACCATGGAGGGTCACCAGGTGGAGGAAAATGACCCAGAATGGCTGCAGCCTGTAATCATTCGTATTAATTCCGTGTGAGCTGTTGCAGAGAAAACACATCTGTCCAGAGTGACTTATCGATTTCATAAGCCTGCCGGCAAAGCCAGCGGTGAAGCCCGGAGGCAACAAGCCACAGGTCGCGTGACCGAGACGAGCCGTCACCTAGAAGAAAAGGACCCGAGCAAAAGCGTGAAACCTTTCAACGATTATCAATCCTCTAATGCTCCAAGGAAATCCAATTTCACATGGCTGTAATTGAAATTTATTTTGTCACCACAACGGCAAGTCGACATCATTTATTGAGCTCTGTCTTTCCCATGCTGAGGGATGTATCTCACACTTCTGCAGAGTTGAACATGGAACTCGTGTTAATAAATGAATGATTGAAATGAGTTTGACGTCATTTCATGAATGATTCAGATTTTAACTGATAAAGAATGTAAAGCTACATCCTTACGTTTCTGTTTTAAAAATCTCTCTGTCCACATTTGCATTTAAGCTTCATATCAGTAATAATCCATGTCCATACTAACAGACCTGGAAACATACAACATGCCACCGCTCACGTACACTGGGTGTGTGTGTGTGCCAGTGTAAACAGAAAGAAGATTGTCAACTCTGCAGTTGGTTGCTTGGTTCGAGAAAGTCTTCTGAACGAGAAAAAACAATGTTGAAAATGAAGAACAGGAATTGTTGCTGACAGAAGTGTTTTCAATATTTTACCTCCGCTGCTGGCAGTGAGTCGTCACAGATGAGAACCAATCAGGGGACGAATGCAGGTGACTGCGTCATTATTTCTCAACCTCTTTTTGCCAACCCAGGAGTTTTCTAACTAAATTTGTCCGGGCAGTGTTTCCAAACTTATTTCTAAAACACATTTCATTCACAGAGGTAGATTGAAGATGCTGTTCAGGGACTCTACAAACAACAGAGACAAAATTAAAAGAAATCAATTTAAAATCCAAAAGCACCATTTAAATTTGTTTTCATAAAATAAAAGCGAGAGGTAATAAACGAGGTAGAGATTAAAAAATGTTAGAAATAAAGAGGATAAAATCTTTATATATATATATAAATTAAAAATAGGTGTACAATAAAATACACATTTTACACATGTAAAATAATAAAATAGACATAGAATAAAATACAATTATGGTAGATTTTGTAAAATAGTTTAGTTCAAAGTACGGTTTTCAGCATGGATTAAAAGAAACTTCTATGGATGGAGCATTTCTACTGTACATGCATGGTAGTGTGAACGCACCAGACTAGAGGATATCTGCAGCCATGATTCATTGAGATTGACTGTTGTATTATGTAACTTTAAGTCCAAACCTCATATTCAGCTTGTTTCAGGTTTTATTATTGTATAGGACTATATTATATATATAAAGTGGTGTATGCAGGTAGTTCCATGTCCAGTCTAATACAGCCCCACCATCACAGTCCATCTTGATAAATCAACATTAACATTTCTGCAGCGGCCTTTAGTCTCTATGGATCCTGGAGTGTGATGTAGAGTCAGCCACAGGATCGCCCTTCATCCCTCTCAACTCCACGCAATGAGCGCACAGCATGAAGAGGTCCATTACCTCCACGCCGGCCCCTCCCCCTCTGCTCGGAAACACGCCAGCAAAAAGGACAACACGGGAAAAGCAGACAAGCGTTGAGGTTCTCTGAAACCCCGGAGTCGCAGGGCTGCGTTGGAATTATCCCGCAGATTAAAAAGTGAGAGAAACACTTTTCTGAGCACACGGTGGTCGAGGGAAAGCGTTCAATCAAATTAGATAGGGGTTATTATATATTCTAATATGGCAATTTCAGTAATTGGATGACTTCGTTAGCAAGCGGAGCATAAGGGAATGGCCTCATGAGTGATTTTTATTTGTGTTTGTGCGTGTGTGTGTCTGTGGGCATGCATTTGTGTGTCTTTACGCTTATTAAAATAGTTTCGATCCTGTTAACATCACAACAGGTTTTACACGTTACTGATTTTGTTTTCACCTCGCTCTTTAATTAGTTGTCCGACAACAAAACACTCTTCTTCTTCTGACTAATTGCAAGCTACTGCTCTGATGTATAAAAAAAGGGAAAGATTGTGGGTACTTGACAGGTAGGACTCACAATGTGCGGCTCCTTGGGGAATAGAGATGTGAAGTTGTTACTGTAATTGCTTGTGCAGCTTGGGGGTCTTCCCCTTTGTCTGCACAGATCTGTGAAAGACAGCGAGGGGCCTCCGCTCTTTGTCTGTGGTGATAACTTAATGGTGAAGACATTGAGCTTTGTTTTACCACTGGTATTTCTACAACTAAAGACACACAACCTAAAGCTTTTATGGATTAAAAAATCATTTATGGTCATGTGGTGGGATTGAGATCATCATGACGTCATATAGTGCAGTAATACATTAACCTTTGCGCCCAATGAGATTAGAGTCTCAATGTGCAGCTCATTTAAATAACCAATCCCTCGTCTTTGTGTGGTGTAAATGACAACATGATGACATCATTATAATAAAGGTGATATCTTTATATTGCTTCTCAAAACAAAATGGCAAAGTGCTTAACAAATTAAAAAACACAAATTAAAAAACACAAGCAATTCAAAAACAGTAATTCTACAATAAAATAATGAAAATGCTAAACGTGTGATGTGAGACATTTAAGTGCAACCTCCCATTACATAATAAAAGTGAGAGTGAGGTAAAATCAGGAAATGTGGCACGATAATAGTATGTTTTTTTTTTCTTTGATTCAAAGAAGCCTGCGGTATTTTTCTATTGGGGAGAATGATTGAATAAATATGAATGGCATGATTACCTCGGTCAAGGAGGTTATGTTTTCACCCCTGTCCATTTGTTTGTCCATTTGTTTGTTTTGGCACCACACTTGGAGGAAGGCTGTGGTATGGGTCAGGGAAGAACCATTTAAAGTTTGGTGGGGTTCTGGATCAGGGGGCAGATCCAAGATTGAGCTTGATGGAATCTACCAAGAAGACTGTCTAGCCTAGGCGGAGGTATGGGCTCTGAGTGCCATTCTAGTTACAATATTAAAGTAACCATTATCTAATTGATAACCCCCCCCCCCCTTTTGATGCTTCTATGTGAGTTAGAGCAATCAAAAATGTCTTGTTTTCTGCAGATTATCAGCTGCTTGAATTTTTACAGATGTTCCTCTTCAAAGTCTGTGCTCTGCGTCTACGTGAGTGGAAACTGATGATGCACACATATGAGTCGTACATCTGTATTTCATTGTGAATGAGATTTGCATCTTCCTGCATGTGTTGGTGTCATGTTGTTTGTATGTGTGTGATTTATGTTTGCGTGCGTGCCCGCGTGTGCGTGTGCAGCGCTGCGGCTGTAACATCTGGCACCAGCGTGATTGGTGTGGTGAGCCCTCAGGCCTTTTCACAGGTGATAGATGATGCCTATCACAACCTGTCAGCAGAGACCCAGCGAGCCAACTAGCCGACCAACCAGCAGCCTGCCCTCCTTTATCTCTGCCGCCAGTTTTTACTGCACAGAGAGATGGAAAGATGGCGGGAGCAAAGAGAGTGACTCATTGCCTTTTATGAATACAAAGATGCGTACAGTGTTGTGTGGTACTTCGCAGCACTAGGACCCTGAAGTGATATTAAAAAATCTGATTATCCTGTGGGATGTCAGAAAATTATCGGAGTTGAATGAATGTTCATAAGTCATGGGAATAATTTGAGATATTCAGAAAGTGAAGAGTTTTCATCAGAGGACAAAGCAGTTTGCTTTCTGATGGTTCAACTTTTTAATCAACGTCACAGTGGATGTGGATGAGGGAGTCTTCCTTCTCCAGATGAGGTGTTTCAGTGGTGTCCAGGAACATGCTGGGTTTGAGCACTGACAGAAAACCTGCCAACCAGCTCCTCTGCTCATTCTGTAGACTGAGACAATTAAAACCCATCTGTTGTCTCCTTTCTTTATCTCTTTCCTCTCCTTTTTCATTTCTTCAGTCTGACGATATCAGAGGTAGGAGTCAGGCTGCCATGTGTCACGATCTCCTTGCTGCACAATAACTAAAGTCGGATTTTTATGTGTTAAGAGTTCACAGCTAACCACAGGTTGGGGCTATGGCTGCTATAAAGATTGATATCACCAGGAGACAAACCATATCTTTATTGGTCACCTGTAGCTAAAAGTTTCTTTGTGAACAGCAAAGATATCATCAAATAAGATTAAAAAAAAAACTCTGTAATATTTTCTTCTCACCTCTGCCAGAGGTTATGTTTTCATTGCAGTTTGTCTGTCTATTAGCAGCAAAAACTACTAAAGCTGTTTTATTGGAGCTTAGAGGACGGGTGGTGTATCGGCCAAGAAAAAACTAATTAGCTCTTGGAGAGAATTCGATTAAGGGAGTGGATTTAGAATTGTTTTTTACTTCCTCTAGAGAATTTTTTGACATTTTCGAGAATTTCTCAAGAAATAATGCAGAGATCCTTATTAACAAATTCAGGCTTGTGTGGGATGCTGCTACGATCTATGAAGGGGTCCAATTTCATGCGCATTTGGATAGTGATTCATATTTATGTGCTTTCATACATGATTATTCAATATGATGATAAAGTGACCAATCAGCCTTGGTGGAGGTATGTCCTTCCAATACCATTTTTTTGAAAATGCTTTCTATGGACACTAACACCTGAAAATGCAGGACGATTCGCAGACAATGGCCATGCAAGAGGCCACAGGACTTGTCACAGATAACTCATGAGCCGCTTTCCGACATGCACTGAACTCTGAGATTCTCCGCAGGAGTCGCTTGTGTGAAAGCAAATGTCTGAGTGAGAGCCTTTGGATTATTTGCGGACTTTCTCTGCCTGTATGAAATGTGCAGAAAGTCGGAAGAATTTTCTGTGTGAACACAGCAGGAGGTAATGCTGATGATGTTTCTAAAACGTGACTTACGCAAAAAGGGAAAAAAACAAAACTCAAAAATCCCGCTGACAAAGGGTGAGCTATGACGTACATGTCAAAAGAGAGTTTGTGGTGATAAGAGCCGGCACTGGTGTCTGTGTGTTGTTGAAAACATCACGTGATCTCTGCAGCAGAGTTAATATCTTTCTGCTTACTCCACCTGAATCATCACCTCTCACCTGAATAATGCAGAGGATTGGTTGCTGTTGTGAAAGCGTCTGTTCAGAGAAGCACCTGCTGCGTTGTGCATGTGTGAAAATCCTGCAGGTTAAGTCCGGACCTAATTGTCTGGACTTTATCCACAGGTCCTGTCTGAAAACAGCTGGATAAAGGCTCACCTCCTGCACATGGAGAAACTTTCATCTCACATTCACTTACATGCCAGGGAAGCATAGGTCCTGTGAGCTGGGGTTTCTGCGTCAACTTAATTTTCCATTTTTGCATGTCCACACTAAACCCTGGCATTTTCAGGAAAAAATCAGGGCCAGCAGCGTTGGCGAAATTCAGGACTAGTATGGATGCCAGGTGTACACGTAGCAGAAGTACGTAGTGTGTATGTAGCCTAAAGCTACACACTCACACATATGCAATAAGATCCAGAGCGCACAGAGAAGTGCATCCACACTGGTTAACGCTCACACATGTTAATGGATTAACCAGGGAGCCCTGGGTGAGCCTTGACAAAGTGCCGGCTCAGGGCTGCAGCGGCTTTCCTGGTGCCTGATAATAATTGATGGATGACTGTGGTGCAGGACACTGACAGCCTGGTTGCCTGGCCTTTACCCTCGGCCAGCTCAACCCTCACATGTGTGAAATAGCCAATTACTCTGACGCCTATTGAAAGTAATAGGTTGATGAGGAAATGGCTACTGTGGGATGTTGGGGAAGCTCATGGCAGGAGGGGAGAATGAGGTGAAGTTCTTCCAGGAGCAGCTGCCGCCTCCCCAGCTGGGCCTGCTGGTTATACCGTGCACGCCGGAGAGCGCCGGGTCAGTGAGGTGTTTTCACTCTTTCTCCCCCCCATCCTCTAACCACGGTATTGCTGTATTGACTTAAGGTTTATGATCCATGATACAGTCGTGTTATACAGGAGCTAATTTACAAAAATAAATTTTCCTTTTAGAGGCTGTTAAATGGAAAGTGGAAACAGCGGAGGCCGTACATTCTCAGAGAAGCATTAAACACCTTCTTTCTTTTTTTTTTTTGCTGGGGCAATGGAAAGTCATATGCTGCGTGGCGAGTTTGCCAGCCCGGGGATATTGACAGAACGATCCGTCTTTATAAAAGACAGTGAACAATTCCAATCTATTTTCCAGGATCACATTATCATAGGCAATATATGTCTGCATCCAAATATATACAGGAGACATGTATATGTGCAGAGAGGAGGGGAAATGGGACGTTCTTCTTCTTCTACAGGAAAGCATCCCAGATAGAAGGGCCAGTAGTCTCTCTTCGTAATTGGACAGGTTATTTTTACACAATGCTCGCGTCTGGTGCTGCTCGCTGACACGTGCGGCCATATCTCTCGCAAATATTCCCTCTAATTCTCTTTCACTGTCTCTCCGTGCCACCTCCATCTCCCGCCCTCGCATGCACTCTGCCCGGCCTCTGTCTCCCCCCTTTTCATCCTCACACTCTTTCATTTACTTTTACACTCTCAACCGTCTTCCCTCCAGTTCACTGTCGTCTATTGTTTTCTCCTCTGCAGCACATCTCGGCGTCCCGCTATTCAAACAAAGCGTAATTGACGGATGTTTCGCAGCGTCTTTCCCTGAAAAGGGACACTGATTGGACACGGCTTGTTCTCCGTGTAACCAAAGCCATTCGCTTTGTGCCTAATTCAATTCCAGATAGACTTCCAGCCCAATCTATTGCTGCTTCAGTGTGAGACAAAAGAAAATTGAATCCGGACACGGATATAATGCAACTTTCTCTTTTTTGTTGACTTGTCGTGCAGTTAATTCATCCAGCGAACCCATGACTGTGAATATCTCAGCATGACACATTTTCTGTTGTTTCTCTTCCTCTCATTATCTCCCAGGTCTTGACAAGGCAGACTCCGATGAGCCTTCAACAAAATAAACTTCTTAACTTCATTTCCCAGGTGCACAAACTCCTGGAGGCCTTTAAAGTGTAATCCAATCATGCCGATATGAGCTCTGTTACCTCCACTTAAGATTTCAAAGACGAACCTCGTCTGCCCTTGGCGTATGTCTGACACGTGGGTGTATCGGGGGCCCTCCCCTGCCTCATGCCAGCCAATGGTGATGGATGACTGGTAATACATCACTAGAGCTGGAGCTCGGTGGGTGGCGGAGCTTATTGTATAGGGCGGTTTCTCAAGTATTGCCCTGTCCATAAGTAAAATGGTTATTTAAAGAAATGAGCTTATCGCTAAGGCTTTGATCTTAAGAGACTGAAACGCTGCACTTTCTTCTTTCTGTGACACGATTATAACAAAAAGCTATTAGATTTTCATCTAGAGCAATAATCAGGTCAGAATTTTCAGTTTGTTAAAAAGTCATGTTTATTGGGTGGTGTGATTCTTTTGCAAAATCATCTCTCATAGAGCTAGTTTAAAAAAACATTGATCGCCTCATTCCAATCGATCTTCATTTAAATGGTTTGATATTGATCCATTAAATACCGACCTTGATCTTTTAACATGCCTTCTACTTTGCCTGTGCTTAAATCCTGTTACACCAAAAACTGCTGCCACTGAAGACACCGCCAAGCCCAAGGGCACATGGATTAAAGTTCTCTGCTGCTAGCATAAATTTCTGGGATTTGCCTTCCAGAGATCATGGTCACGTCATGTATGAGATCAGTGTAGGTGGGATACAAGCATGACAGAGGTGTGACACTGTGAGCCTTGCATGTCACTGTGGTTCAATTTGAAAGTCATTTTCAGACATGGATTTTTTTAACCTATTGAGGGTTTTTTTCTTGACAACGAATGTACTGCCTCGGCACCACATCCTCTGGACTTAAGCAAAAAGTAACTTGCACTTGCTAAACATAAAAGTTCAATGATCTAACTGCTTGAAATTCAACTCTTAATCTAAATATTCATGTGACAATACACCCAGTTCAAGGGTTCCTAAAAAACAATGCAAAGCTTCAGCACTTTCATATCTCAACAAAATGCTCTTGCAGCTGAAATGACCCAAAATGAATCGATACCCAATCCAATCAAAAAAAGAAAGAAATTTGACCTTTTAAATCGGAATGAAATCAATTCAAGAAATCTGGTGATACTCTTTCGTGTCTAGTTACGTGTGTTTGAATTTTAACATGAAGACTTGACCTGATTGGTTGGTTGAACTCCTGGTCGGGTCTGTTGCTGTCATTAGAGGTTGTAAATTGTTATGGGACTATATGTTGTATATACTATATATGCATTTATATGATACTTTTCTATAGTTATCAACCTCTAAATGTGTTTAGTGTATCTATCAGATACCAGAGCCGCCAGCGGGAATTTGGGATTCAATGACTTGCCCAAGGAATGCAGCCTGGAGGAGCTGGGGATCGAGTCATCCACCTTGGGGTCAGTGGACCTCCTGAGCCACAGCTGCCACCATTGTAGCTACTTTCAATTTATCAATATTGGATTCAAATGTTGTACTTTTTATAGATTATGTCAAGAGTTCACATGATAGTTAAATTCTAAATGCAGTGCTATTTTGTGGTACTGATCAAGTCAAGACCAGTATGTGTATCTGATTCTAAACAAACCTGATGCAATGGATCAGCGGAAGTATGATTTCACCGGGTGTACCATGTACTGTATCTTTCGATAGCTCACAGGTTTCCTGGCAGACCTGCACCACATATCTATTGCTGATGTAGTGATTGACATGGGCAATGGGGCCTGGGATTGGAGATGGCTGTGCACAGTGCTCATGTGAGTGAGAGTTGTGTTCCCTTCATTAGACAGGCAGGGGGAATGACCTGTTGACCCCACGCTGACCCCTCCAACACAATTACGAACCACAGGCCTGGCGCCGCTGGTTATTGATGTCCATCACCGACATGAGCAGCTACGGGTTACGGTCGCACTCCCTAATGTGAGCTGCAGAGCATCATACTCACTGAACAGTGGAAACAGGCACATTAAAAAGGAAAACAGGCACATACATCCTCTGTGACACATCGATTCTGATTATGTGTCCAAATGATTTTGTGAAAGGGAGACTCGTTTTGTAAATTAGAATAGTTACAAATGTTGAGCCTGACATTTACTGGAGCTGTTAAGACAATAACGACATCAGTATGTGATCATTAACAATTGATTAAAGATCTATTTGTTTTTCAACAGCAATGTGATAAAAACGTCTTTAAACCTTTAGGACTGAGACACTGCTAGTTTTAATTCTCTAATCGCAAAACACTGATGGGTATCTATTTCTTCACTGAAGTATTCATCTGGGCAGAGCACGACACAGCGCTGCACCATTCCCAGTCTTACAAAGCACTGGTCAGCTATGGAACTGCAGTGAGCCTTGTAATGCCTGACAGTAATGTCTGTCCATGTCAGTTGTAGTGTTGATGTATTCAACATCGTAGTTTCATAACACATTTATATACATACACATGTTTATATTCCTTTATATCGAGCTCGGGAGAAAAATCTTTATCAAGCAGCTCACAGCTTTAGTTAGCTCACAGGTGCTGCCGTCTAGCTTTGATGAACACTAATGCCGTGTTCCACTACACCTGAGAGGAATTTCCGCTCCCAGAGTTGAACGTTGCAGCTGGAACGCCCCCTTATGTCAGAATTTTCCACTCTGAAGGTCGGAGGAACCTCACCACCCCCGAAAAACATTTTGCTAAGTTGAACTTGACGTCTGCATATATAAAGCAGAACAAAAACCTGCAAATATCTGTATTTCTTTCATTGCTTTTGCTTGTAATTGATAATCAGAGTCTTTGTTAATATTAATGTAGATTGACTCACCAATTACTCGAATATATTTACCACATTATTTATTCTACACAACACAATAACCAACCTTTCTTGGTTAATGTGTCAACAAGTTGAACTCAAATAAAAACATTTCTTTCTCTATTGACTGACATTTGCTGTACTCCATATCTGTGAGAAGCTAAAAATAATGTTACAGGTCACATATTAAATCTGGGATCCCGAGTTGCCAGGCAGATGAAATCACCTTCAGCAAATCCTCAAATTAAAAAAGGTAAAACCGATTTTTAAAGGGTTTTTCAGTTTTCTGTTTATGACTAAATTAATCATAGCTAGCACTTGCTCTCTTTTAAATATTTACCAATGGCTGTATGAGCAACAGCAGAGTGTTTCTCTCTTGAAACTGGACACTTCCAACTCTTGAGAACGGCAGCGGAGGATATTGCGCTGCGTGATTGGAACAAACAGCAATGATATGACAGTGCAGCGGATTCTCTAAGACAAGAGAAAAATGTTATTTGTTGGATTACATTCGTATGTCTGTGTGTGTGTGTGTGTGTGTGTGTCTGTGTGTGTGTGTGTGTGTGTTGCAGCACTGTTCGGCTCTACCTTGTTGTTGTGTTTGTGATGTAATATCGCGAGCTTCCAGTGTGGTGTCAGGGAGAGAAAAAAAAGGAAAACCACAACCTGCTGCTTTTGGTTATCTTCTCATTTTTCCCCCAGCAAGCTGGCAATAAGCCAGCATTCAGCCTATTGATTTCCTCCACCTCCACTTGTGAAATGAAACCTGAAATAGTCCCCACCCCCCTTCTCTCCTCTTCCTCTCTCACTTTGCAGGTTGTTCCTCTGGACAAACTTTGCAGCTTGTGATTTATATAAAGCTTAACCCATTAGTCTATTTTTACAACACTTTCTTGTTTTTTATTTTGTTGTATCTTTGGCTCGTTGCTATTGTACCCAGTTAGATTCACGTTGGCAGCACCTCTGCATATTTTATTGCTCTCGATTTCCAAATTGACCCGTGGAATCCCTGTTTTCTACCTCTTGGGGGGTAATGGCGGGGAGGCCCTGGTAACGAGCCTTTGTCCCCCCCGCTCGCTGTTCGAGGGTACGCGGCTCCGGGAAAGTGGCTCATGTGATTAGTAAATTGTGGTTAATTAGATAGATGGAAGGGTCAGCAGCAGTGATAAGGTCATGGGATTCGCTGAATGGTGGTGGGGGGGTTAATAAATGAAGAGTGCTCAGAGTAGTGTGGTGTAGTGGCCTTTAATAGATGGTCATTAAGAGCTATTAGAGATCAGACCAGACAAAGGCAAAAGTGTGCTTAGCTCTCTGCAAAATCCCTCTCAGTCAATCTAATTCCATAACCCTCTGTCTGTCTATAGAATATACATCTTGTAAAGCGTTCATCTTATCGACTAAACACTGTCGTCTGATATCTCACAGCAGTGTTTGGGAACTGGTTCAAGCTGCAGGTCGAAATCGCTGCCACATCATTTTCATAATATCAATATTTTTATTTTACCATATTGGACTTAAACAATTTATGCGTTTCGCAGGTGCTGAGCTGCGGCATTGCAGCAATTCATTAAATCTCTTCCTCTGTAGCAAGTTGTCTTCACAGTAAAAGCATAATGTTTGTTTTGATGCTGCCATTCTTTGTATCATCAGAATTGCAGAGCTTTTATTTTGAAAAGATGCACATTTGGGTCTGAAGATTGTTTCTGAATAGTCAATATGCAATATATGAAAAAAATAAAATCAGTTCAAACTAATACATACATTACACACATGAACAAGAAAGAAGCAAATTCAGTTTCATTTCATGGAAAACATTGACTATAAAATCTTCACTTCAGATAAACCAGGTAGAATGAACACAAACTTCACTCTGCACCATGGACCGTTTGTAAAAAGCTCTACACATAATGTCCAGCACACAGAAGTGACACTATATTGTAAAACTGTTTGAGCAGGACTAAGCACAGGTTGAGAGAACAGGCCGTTGCAAACAGAACGGACGCTGTAGTAGTATAGTAAAGACTGAGAAGCAAACTCTTCAACATCAGTAACAGGAGCCACAGAGGTGGACAACTGGATCTAATAACACCTTGGTGATCTGGTGGAAAAGTTAACGTGAGAGAAGGATGAAGTGGCACCGCTGAGTGTTCACTGCAAGACAAACTGGTCGGAGCATCAGTCTAATCCGTCCAGTCAAGGGTGATTGGTCGGAGGATATCTGGGAGGACAACAGGCTGATGTTAGCGGCTGGAGGAGAATCACAAATCACAAATATGATCCAAAGCGAAGAGATTAGATCCGTATCAAGGAGAGCATGCAGTGGATCTATCTCCACTATCACACATCCGCTTCTTATCTGTCTTTGATTTATTTTCCTCACAACACGCAGCCAGTGGGGGAATGATTTGGCACTTCTTTATCGCCAAACAAAGGGCCGTCGCTGTGAGCGATTACATCTGACAGACTTTATTCGAGACGATTCAAGGAGACTCCCGGCGAGCTGGGCGCAGCGTCCTGCTGTTTGAGGAGTTTGCCCTCTGCCTGGCTTGTAGCAGGTGCACGAGCGTTTTCTACGGCCGACCTACTTGCACTAGGACGGAGCAATTAGTCCGCACAAAATGGCCGACTGTAAATCTTCCGCGGTAAGGGTTTGGCAGGGCCACTCCGAGGTGAGCTCCACAACGAGGAATTAAACACACAGGATTAGCTAACAGCAGTTTTATGATGTGAGGAGCAGAGCAGGGTGAGGATGCTTCTCTCCAGAATCATCGAGGGAGCCGTGCAGCGTGCGGCGGTATGTCACGATCAGGGTCTCTGTGTCATATGTAGGAAATTTACTGTGGCATACAATGACGTTTATTACTGAACACAGGACGAGAAGGGATTTACCGAGCCAAGGCTAGTAGCACAGGTAAACACAACATCAACTGTTAATATGAAAACTGGTCAATTGGGTCAATGGACACAAACAATAATGTAAATATTTAAATTGAAACATTCACAAACGGGATGTAGATGTTTTTTTTATTATATGTTGGCCTAATAAATGACCTTAAAGGGATAGTTCACCGAAAAATACAACGGTCATCTACTCACCACTATGCTGGTGGAGGAGTGGGTGAAGTGTTAGAGTCCAGTTAGTGCCTTTTACCTGGTTATTGTCACAAATTTGATATTAAAGAACCGTTTTTTAAGAACGTTGGAAATATGTAGAGCCAAAGACCTGCAGTAATTATATTTAACAGCTTCGGAACATAAAATCTTCAGCTATAATCTCTGACTGAGCCGACCACAGCCCCTCGAACCCAACATGTCCCTGCCCTGAATTGTAATGTTGGACCTGGTCTAATGGGAAATGTACTTTCTTTCTAATGCCACTAAACAACATACATATTCAATATACAATGATCTAACATTTGTTTGTTGTAAGAATGTATACGTTAGATCAATAGAAAAATCAGATATCAAATAAATTTTACACGGATTAATCCCACTCGCTGAGGCCCCTTGACCCCAGAAAGGAAGAAGATGAATCTTTGTCCAGTCTTTGTTGCGTTTGACCCTCTGACAATGAAACAAACCATTGACTCTTTTTTCAAAGTAAAAGATAATTTAGATCCTCCTGTGCCACTGGGAAAGACCTCAGATGGGGACTATTCAGATGTGAAAAGGCAACGTCCAACTGTTTTGTATGTGTGTGTGATGTGTTATTTATTCATTATTTAGTGCACCATGACATCCGCCTCTCACAGGAAACACTGATTCATTTGATCAATTAATCACAAAGCGTGTAATTAATTATACATTTTAAGCACTTGACAGCCCTAGCTTTTGACAGCACTATTTAACCAGGTAATGAGGCTGAATTTGATATTGTTATTTAAGGACGAGAGTGACTTACTTCACAAGTACAACCTCTGAAAATTCAGTTTCAGTTCTGCTCTTCATATATCACCATCTCAAAAAGGCTCAGTTCTGTGGGACCTGCTGAAGCTCTCACCTGAGTAATGTGGCAGCAACAAAGCTCCAGTCCTGACTCGCTCGAGTGCAGCAGATTTATCCTGGATCATTTTTAGTGGTGGTGAGAATATTTAAACAGGATGCATTGCCTGTGGCCCCATGAAGCTTTTTCTTTTGTAAAAGTTAAACTACTTCCATTGACAAATAAATGGGACCTGTGCAACTTGTAGCAGAACTGTTCAGAGGAGGTCACTAAAAATTGTCGGTCTTTTTGATGTATTCTTACATTCAGTGACACCATATTTGTTGGTCTCTTGACATATGACCCCCTGTGTGTCCTATTCTCTTTCCTTTCACTTTCTGCAGGAAGGTGTCTGCGACTCCTTCTCACTCTTTGTTTCATCTGTGGCAGCGGAGCACACACAACATGAGCCAGCAGAGAACTCCTTACTTAACTGTATGTTGACCGAGGCGACTCACGTGAAAAGATTAACGGTAAACACAACTGCAAAAGCCACAATGTGTAAAAATGCTTTTCTTCACAGTAGCTTTTGCATTCATTCTTTCCGTTAATGCACTTGTGTGACACGTCTCGGCCAATGTAGTCTAGGCCCTTTAACGTTTTAATTTGAGCAAACATATTAAAGATGCACAGACTCGACAGTTTTATGCTACAAATCAAAAAAACGACACAATACATCTAGTCTTACTCTGTACAGCTTAATTTGAATAAATAATTTGCCCTTTGTAAGACATACATTTAATAATCAATATGCTGCCTATAAACAATATGTAGGTATACTGTGTTTCCACTGGAGCACCTAAAGGAAGTGGGGACAGAATGTGTGATGTTTCCTGACAGAAGAATTAGGGCTGTCCCAGCACATCCGCCAGATGGTGGTGATCTTTGAGAACCTGAGAGTTTGCAATGGGCTTATTAAGGACGGAGAGCTCACGCTGACAAATAGTTTTTCCTCTCTCCTTATAACCGTTGGCTGATTTGCGAATATTGTTACCCTTTGGTTTAATCTTCCCTGTGCTGTGAGCTGGAAACTATTCCCAGAGGGCTTCTTGGAGGGAATTGTTAATTTATCTCCTGTGTATTAACGGTGTCAGTTGCAGGAGAGCGCGCCCCGGCCCCTCTCTTCACCGAAGTAACAAGGGGGAAAAACGTTGACCTGCGTTGACCCAAAACCTTGAGATTGTCCCCCATTAAATGACGAGTGAGGCTCTCAGGGCATGTTTGAGTTTTTTATGATTAACCCTCCCACGGTCCCTGGCCCTGACACACATTTATCCAGTGATGCACTCAGATATATCCCCATGTATGTGACTGTAGGCCCACGCTGTGTGGGGTCACCCTTGTAAGTTGGATGCAGCTATATCTATTGAAGCTGATTTCTTGAGGGCTTCCCGCTGGACAAAAACACACATGTTGGAGACTGTGATGCTTCAGACAGATGTGTCGGGGGGGGGGGGGGGGGGGGTGAGGATGCCCTGTAGCTATGTGAGGCCCATCAGGCATAACAATAAAATGAATCAATAAAACACCATGTCTGAGATGTATAATTTCATTAGATGGGAGCTACAGAGAAATATGAGCATTATGTGATCACACCATAGTGTTTCAGTCGGCAGTGAAGATTCAGAACTCGGACCTTATTGCTTGTTGACCGTGTTCTGTCCTGAGCGATGCTTTCGAGTCTGTAAAATAGCAAATGTAAAAGCATAAATCTTTTCCGAGGATTTTTATTTCATTATTTGATATGAAATGCCTTGTGGTGGCCCAAAGATGGAAGGTCCAGCTTTGTCATTCAGCAGAGTTGGACATTGAAAATCCCTCTGAAGGGCCGTTTGCTGGTGTGTTTGTGCCTCCAGCAGAAAGCGCCCAGTTTTCAGATTAATCTCCCCCGAAGATTCTTTGTCATGAGCTTTATCAAACAGCCGGGGGTTACCATGGTGACACGGGCAGGTACTGAAAGCCCCATCGTGGAGAAATGCCCGTGGAACCCCAACACTTCATCATGAGACATTCAATAATTTGGTGTTGATTATAACTGGAAAATCAATGGCCGTCCTTTGGGGATGTAAAGCGCTGCAGAGACAGACAGCGACTCAGCTGTGTTTGCTTATTTGTTTCTGCAAATCAACAGGGACAGTTCATGTTCGTGCTGTATGATGACATCCAGGATCAGGTGCAGTCGACACACAATGACGAAGCCCCAAAATCTTAACTGACACAATCTCATGTAAAGTGAATTCCATGGTGTAAACATGTGTGAATTAACTGGGTCAGGTCTCAGTTCGATACGAGATGTTGTGATTGTGAATCTTTCAAACCGTGTGACATATTTATGTCATCTGGTATCCTTTGATCAAATCCTTTGCTGTAGATTTACACACATTACTCCATGTTCTGTCAGGCATAACAGAGGAGGAAACTAACTCGTTCTTTTCCCCACTTCTCTTTTAGACATCATAGAAACATGCAACTAGAATGGTGCTCTGCGAGTCCATAATTCCCCTAAGGCCCAACCACATTTAATTCAGCTCAGTCCAGATTTATTCATTTTTTCATTTGTAACAAACTGGACACACTCATGGTTATCCATCCCTGTTAAACATCACAGATTTTGTTTATAAAGATCCATGAATTATTCTGTCCAATTGATCCACCAACTTAATCAAACCCGCCTCACAAGTAAGGGTTCTTCCCTGGCCCTTACTGAACCTTTTCCACCAAGTTTCATTAAAATGTGTTCTGTAGTTTTTGTCTTATCCTGCTAATAGACAAACAAACAAATAGCAGTAATAACATAACCTCCTTGGCAGAAAAATGCTCATTATTACTGTAGATTTGACTACCTAACAGTATTTGAAAAGAAAATGTATTCCCTGGGAAATCGATTGAATGGAAAAAAAAAGTCCTACCTTGGTATTTTAAATAAAAAGTGAAAGAATTCTTGAATCTGCCCCTTTGTATGGATCCGTCTCATTGGGTTATTTATGGACCCATGTCCCATCCATTCACTGGTCTTTGCATAATCTTGCTTACAAATAAAAAAATTACATTTTTGGTGAGGGTAAAAATGCATCATTGTCCTCCAACAGATGAACCAATGATTTCAAATCACTGAAGAATAGAATAATAATGTAACCAGCTGAAAGGGAGTGACTTAAAGTATTGTTTGAGCTCTTATCTCTTGTTTTTCTCTTCAGTTGATATTCTCACCTTCAGCTTAAGCTCATATTTTGATCTTTTGGCTCCAGACTCAGATTATCCGTGAATTTTGTATAGAAAGAGCTTTGATATAACCACACATGTAATTACAGGTGGTTTTATATCTTGCAGAATTGATGATAACATAGAAAACTATTGTGTTAAATAACGCTGCATTCGTTGCCAACACTGAAACAATTCCAGTCGGACACTATCTGATCCATTCTGCTAAATTGGAGTGCCAACAGAGCAGCGTGCGGCACACAGCATGTTAAATCACACACCTCTCCCTCCTTACCTTCGGGCCACCGTCCGCTCTTGTTTTCTTATCACAAGGGCAGAAAATAAGATTCCTTCCCCCTGGGTATCATCATAATTCCAGACTAATCTGTGTGCTGAAAATCAAGCAGCTCTGTTATTACCACCGGTTCTTATGGCGGAGCACATTCCAGTTTAGGGGAAGTTTTTTAAGCTGATCCTCAGGCCAACCGAAGACTTCCTCTTGTCCGACAAAGCAAAGAATATAGTCAAAGGCGGGAAAAAAGACATATAGGAAATGGAAGTGTGTTTGTGCAGCCACGAGGCAAGCTGAGGCGCTTGGAGGAGCACGAGCAACAAGCCCATCACAGCACAAATTATAGAGAACATGAAGGTGCCAGTGAAGGGCTGCTGCTGCTGCTGCTGCTGCATCATCGATGTGGAGCAAACACAAATTACTCTGGTGCTGCCAAAGACTGAATAGTCTCACATATATTTTTATTCCCCAACTTTCCTCAATCTTATTATTTTTGCCTTGCCTTGAAGCAATAGAGAAAATGACATAATGTGATTTGAGAAAAAATTCCATACCAAGGTTACATTATACAAGACCAGCGCAGATTGTTCCATTACTCTGAAACCACAGATTGATTTGAAACAGTTCAGCGGAAAATGTTTATCAATTTCCTGTATTAAATCTTTTCCATCAGCATGCAGCCTTTATAATTTGATCTCGCTGCCACATAGCTCAGAAAATACAGATTTATGTTTTTCCACTTAGTCACCGTGAAAATGGGTCTGAAATCAAACTGTGACAAACACAAGAGGCAAACATGTGGGAGTCGTCATTCACCTGCAGAGATAAGTTCATATTTTATAGTTATCGATGGTTATAGTAATGCAGATATTGTGGCTCATTACATACTTTTGCTGTAGATATTCAACTTTCTTAACAAGTCACTTTAATCTTTGTTTAGACTGTTGGCTGTTTGTTGCTCCACAGTAAAATTGTCAGTTGCCATTTTGTGACGATGACATTTGAATGCAGAACGTTTTTTAAATTTTATTACATTTGTTGATGTGATTGATTACTCGTGACATCTTTTGCACTTCTTTCCCTCCTGGGAGATGGATCTTTTGGATTTTTTGCAATTGCTTTTCTCATCCTAATCAAGGGATAAGGACAGAGGATGTTGCACATTGTACAAATTGTTAATCCCTGTGAGGCAGATTGTTATTTCTGAATATTCGCTAGACAAATTCAATTGGATTTTATCAGTGATCGTGCAATCGAGCCACAGTAGCGAGGCCTTGTCGCTACAGGCGAGTCAGTCTGAGCTGTTTCACCCCCTTTTTTTATATGATAAAACATATGATTATTAATTAGCATGTGATTTAAGCCTAACCAACTGAATGAACTAAAATCATCTTTGAAAATAATGTGTTGGATGCACGCTTTGACTTTTTGGTTTGGTCCATGTCCCACCACTAACATGGAGGAGGCTGGATTTAAGAACCACACTGCAGCCAGTCACCAGGGACACTTTGACCTCACTTTTGGTAGCTGACCATCTTTATGTACAGTCCATGGTCAATATGAGCAGCCACTTTCACATCACAAATATTGATGATTCTCAATAACAGTGATTAGTGCATCACTTTGGTTGGTCGCATGGTGACAATGCTCCATCTTCTGAGCAGGATGTGGTTTCTGTGACTTTGTCTCAACGCGACAAGAACTCAAACGCTGATATTGTGTGTCTGAAATGAGATGACCTCTGTGGTGACACTGCTGCAAACGGCCTTGGTTCGGACACAATGAGGAAATCGCAAGCTCTATCGTTATGCTAGAATCAGCATAGGGCTTGAATAGACGGAGCAGAACAGGAGTCTAACCCGTTTGCCCTCTGAGCTGATTGTCTCTATAGATCCACTTCTTCTCTTCAGTAGCAGAAAACTCTCACCAACAATCAAAAGTGTATTGACCGTGTATTGATGAGTACTCAGCCAGCAGTGGGCAGAGTCTTAAATCAATGACATGCCTGTTGTACATGCTCGCTGCTTGTTGTCACTGAGGTTTGCCACCTTGGGCTTCCGTGACAAATTGATGAACCCTCATTATTTGATGCTTCACATGCAAGTTTAACTATTAATGCATAAAATACGTTGATTGGTTTCTTTCAATTGGACCTTTTATTGAAATGTTTGCACCAAGAAGAGCTAATGAAAAGGCTGGTTGTGTATCACTGGACTAGTTGTCTAGTATCAGGGCCTGTAAAGGAAAAAATTATAGAATGATAGAATTAAGTTGTAATATCACGTGAAAAAGTCATAAATGTACGAGGAAAAAATTGTGAATTTACTAGAATCAAGTGAATGTCTAAAAAGCATGGGTTCTCCTTGCTCTTTATTTCCCAAAATATATATGTTTTCTTAAATGATTATATCCTGATCCTTTTTCTTATTAAATTACAACATAAATCTCATATTATATCTTTTTCTTGTTAAATAATGACTTTATTCTTGTTTTTTGAATTACAACATTATTCTCGATCATTTCAGATTTGAGTTCTTCAATATGGCCCTGTACTCCATTGTACTTGCTCACTGAAAATAGCAAAATATTTTTTTCTGGACACTAAGATGTAAAACACCTGAACCTAGAAGCACAAGATTACATTTCCTATCTCTGTAATAGTGCAGAGACAAAACTCTGAATTTATCCCCATATACAGTTTTTCCATCAGTTCAACACCTTGTTTCTCCTCAGGTTCGGTGTTATCTCAACATCAGGAGACCTTGTAGCCCTGCTTCACACACACACACACACACACCCAGTGGAGATTTATTCAGTACAACGAGGCATCTCTCTGGTCTTGTTACTATTTGTCAGATAATGTAATAAAAGGTGGAGCTCAGTACACAGAGGGGTTGTTCCTAGCCACAAATATCATTAAACACCCCAGGCAACGTGAGCAGGCGGACCTGTGGACCTCGTACTTCACATGCATACTTCACAGCGAAGCTTTATTTATGCTTGAGTGCCTCACGCATCGGAAACGATTACTATTCATCACGGGCTGGCAGAGGGAAACTTTAACAGCCATCATGGATGAATATACACCACCCGACATTTTCATCTCCGTCACCCCCCACCACCCAGAACGGCAGGGAGACCCCGGTGCAGCATTAGTGCGGGATGTCCTGAGGGCAGGCTGCTGCACGGGTGGTGCTGGGGGGGTCACTGTGTCATGTGGTAGTGAGTGTTTTCATGGCGGCAGTTAGTGCAGAGGAGGCCACACACTCTGCAGCCTGGGGTTGAGTGCACATCAGAGCAGACGGGAGCATCCAGCAGAGGGGGGGGGGTCTTGTCTTTCACCCGGCGCTCCCCTCGTCTCCTCCTCTCCTGCAGCTTAAAGTGTCAAACCCAGTGTTTTCTCAGTGAAAAGGTCACTAGTCTTACATGTGTTAAACTGATGTAGTGTTATTTCATTTTTTTTACTCATTTGTGGAAACCACCGCAGTTGAGAGACATTTCTGACATGCTGAAGAACCTGGGGGGTTGTGTACGGCTGAGATGTGTTGGTAAAGGTTATTTCAATTACATGTGAATGATATGGAAAACATCTCGGGCGCCAGTTGACTATTGATGGATCTACTGGAGATTTAAAATGGATTCATCGGGCATTAAACTGGCAGGAAGTGTCCAATGAACATAAGTTAATGTCTCATCAGGGGGCTATGAGGTGTGTGGGCAATATGTCATACAGTCTATACTATATTACTAATATTTACAAGCCACATGACTAGTTTCAGTAGTGGTTGATTTGTAATTAATTGAAAAATATTGACCTTGACTTACTTAATTTATCGGCTTAGATAAATTGAATCAAGTGAAGTCACTGTTATTGTACATAATAGATCCATATAGATGCATTTTTCCCTTGTGATTGTTGCATTATGAGATTGCTCACAGAGCTTCACCCTTAACAAATCCAAATTTAGATTTTTCTTTTTGGGCTTGTGATTGTTTGAAGTAGATTAAAGACGGATCAGATCGTCAGTTATTTTGCTAATCCTGAAAAGCCATAGACCTTAACAGTGACCGCCTACTGTTAGAACTGCTTTGGTTCTGGATGTGAATTCCCTTAATTTTCTCAGGTGACCTGTTAGAAATGTATTTCTTAAAGTCTTTTTGAGTGAATGAACCACGCAGCTCATAAACCACTGTGAATGGTCCATTTTTGTCTACTTTCCGGGCTTCTTCTCGACTTTAACCTTTTTGTTAATACTGTGTTGCAATATGGCGTTCCTGACTGCAGGCATGGGAAATCAAAATCACGATCCAACAATCAGAGACATTGCTATTACACCTGAGGATTGTGGATAGCGTACTAAATCTCCTTGACATCACAGATAAAGAGCAGTTGATGTCACATGGACTTGTGGCTTCCATTGGAACACATAATGTCGTTTCGCAGTCTTGCAGCTTGTGGAAAGATAATAAAAATCTCTATTGAGAAAATGAAAGGGATGTTTTTAATCTCGAGCCGAAACTGTTGAGCTCTGATTCTTGATAAAAAGGAGCATCACAATTTTCTTGCCTAGAACGGAGATTAAGATTTACCGAGGTTATCAGTGGAACTTGTTTCTAGATATTTTTCTTGCATTCCTCCTTAACACAAACTTCTCTGCGCTTTTCTCTCACTCATTTGACGATTTCTCTCACTTGCTGTATTTCGCTATTGCTTTTCTGCCGCTCTCCATCATGTGGGGAAACGCCAATTGTCATTGAAGCGGCGTTGTGGGGCCTTTAGATTATTTTTGGAAAAAGAGGGAGCACTTGTTTTGATGCAATTGATGTCCCAAATTAAAATGCAACAGAATCGTATGTGAGAAATGAGATTGCATATATGTATGAATCGAGTTCGAGACTTTAATGTGATTAATCGTGCAGCAGTACTTTATCACATTGGTGTAAAAATCATGTAAATGGGATGTTATCACAAAAAAGTCATGCCTTTTGATTTGTGGCATTGCAATAGCACCACAGACATTAAAGGAATAGTAATCATGGTAGGGCAGATTTTGATCATCACACGTTTTATTGTGTCATCTTGTTGCTCCACCCCTAATTTCAAACATGCATATTTTACCAAGACTAAAAAATCCCTTGTGTGGTACTGTAGATGCAGGCAGCAATTGCAGCAGCACCACTCAGACTGTAGTGTTTCACTTTGATCCCACAGACACTTTCATTCTAGTCTCCTGCTCTTTTCCCCCACACAGTTAACTGAATGCTTGGCACATGTCACTACCTCAGCAATTTCCTAGTCAGGTATAGAGAAGAGTAGTCGGAGCTGCCTCTCTGATGTGCACTTTGTTTCATCTTCATGCAGACAGCGGGTGCATCAGGGTTAACCAGGTTTCATGTAGGACGTCTGTGCAGTGTGGGGTTCATGTCTAGTGCTGTTTTTTTGTAGAGAGGCAGTGAAAGCTCCTGGAGTTGTGTGATGTCTCGGTGAAGAGGATCATTAGCAACAGAATGAAAATGAAAATTCACTCATTATCTTCTCACTATGCCGATGGAGAGGTGAGTTCAGTGTTGGAGTTTCAGGGGTAAACACTGTGCAGCCAAATCCATTTGAAGTAACTGATAACAACAGAAAAAAATCTAAAGATGCCTCAATACTGCTTGAGTAGTGTCATCCAAGTGTCCATAAGCACTGACACTCAAATTCGACTCGAAACTAGGTCATTTACACCAAGTTTTTAAGATGTTATCTTCATCCTGGAGCCGTGGTCACATTCGCACGCACACACTGCCCAAGCTCTCGCCTCTATGCTCTCGCCCCAGGAGAACTTGTGATGGCTGCAGTTACTGCAACAAATCTTGTGTCGCGATACTCAGGAGTTCTGTTTAAAACCGACCCCTTGAGTGTTTTAAACACTTCACCCACCCCTCAATCGATATAGTGGTGAGTAGATAATGAGTGAATTTTCATTTTTGGGTGAACTATCCCTTTAGGCAAAATGGAAGTACACACTTTATTGTTTCTTTCAAAGCTTTGTCAAAATTGACCTTTAAATATTTAATATGTAACAATTCTTCATTCAAATGTCTAAAAAGAATTATGTTTTGTTGACTTTTTCTACGTTATATAAAAAGAGAGTCAGATATTTTTTTCCTTCCACATTTAGTATTGGTCACTCGTAATAGATCACGATTATTACATCACTCGCTGCGCAAACCAAGTGACGCAAGAAGATGCATGATTTAATACTGCTTCATGACATCATTCACCATCAAAACCAGGTCTTTTGATGTTGTTTTGATGGAGACACAGCACATATTATTTATTATACTTACAAGAAAGAGCAAAATATGAAGTTTATTTATTCTCACTTAAAAAACACATTTGATAGGAGTGCACAGAACACTATTCATGAGCACAATTATTTGGTGCACAAAACATAAATCCGTAAATTGAGAGATTTCCTACTCCGCACGTACAACTGCGGTTACACAAGCAATGGGTCTGAGACGAGCTCAAACTCCCCTTCAATACAAGCTTTCAATGGCTCAACACCAACAGAGAGAGGCTAGGGACTGGAGTGTTCACAGTGATCAATCGAAGGAGGTGGAGCATCAGCCACTGTCCCCGCCTCCAGAATCTCAAAATTCAACTAGACAAGCAAGCGACTGTTAGGCGTTTTTAAGAAGTTGCCAGAGTGTGGGGAAGGGCCAGTTGTACACGTGGGATAAGTATGTATGGATTTGTAAAGACAGATACTGTTCTGTTCACTCATATCACGTGTGAATTTTGAGAGGTTTAGTGGTTGGTGTAGTTTAATCTCCAGTTTACTAATATCTCATCACAGATGTTGGTGACATATATACATAGCGGTCAAATTATTAACTTGTTTAAAATAAAAGCTGCTGACATATGTGGTCAGATATGAGTTTTAACATTTCGACTACTGTGTCGATTGCTTGAAAAGAGAATTTGCATATGGTATCATGTAGAGCAGTCCACAGCGTGCTACTTCTGTTGGTCATGTTCCCACATGAATTAAAGATTCAAGCCTATTTAATAATTTATCGTCATTGAGAGAGATGTTTTGCTTGGCTTCCCACAGTCTGGCCACGCTCGTTCTCCTGCACCCACCTGTGCGTTGGCGTGGGCACAACGCAGCAGCTCCCATCAAACCTGTCATCAGAGGAGCGGGCTGCGGCGATGATTCATTCATAAAAGGGCCTCATTTAATTACTCCCGAATCAGGTCACACAGATACCCAGGAGCTGCAGCTGCTTTACAGCGGCAGTGGGCCGTCAGATTTGCGAGCCACAAGCGGCACATCGCAAACCGCTCTGCGATTTCCCACGGCTCTGCGTTCACGTGAACAGGATTTCAATCGTCACAAGTTTCCAGTGCTCGCACCAAAGGGATTTCTGCCCCCCCTGGTGTGTGGGAGTTGCCCTAATAAACCTGTTTATGCAGCAAACACTGTGGGGACACTTCATATACCTGACAGACGTGGCCATGGACAAGTTATCACAGCAACTCGCCTCTTATTACATCTCAAGCACTTTTTAGACGCTCATCTTGTTGTGAAGGTCACATGAGCGGTTGGAACACAGCCATGTCAGACCTGAGCTTTGTGTCTATTCGATTTCACCCTATAGTGGTGAAGTGTGAGATATCAGCTTTTCAGATCATGGGCCGCGAAGAACGTCTTGAAAAGTTACTGCCTCAATGGAAAAGAAAAATACACACTATGTTTGACCTACTTTTTAAAGGCAGTGGAATATCTACTGGATCCAATGTTTGTGCTCTGGGGACCAATGGTTGAAGAAGTAGTTTCCAATGTGTTTTCTACTGACTTTAGACTGTTTGTTGAAGATGGCTGATGTGTCTCAACTTCCTCACACTAACGGGAAATTAAGCCGAAATATAAAAGCGCTGATGACGGCATTTGGAGACACAGTCTGCACAGTAGCCATCGGGATGGAGCCGCATTATCGAGGTCCCGACTGAAACGCATGCTAAACCATTCAGCTTAGTTTGAGCTGTCAATCAATGTCGTTTCACCCCATTTTTAAACCATCCAATTACAAATGAAACCCGAATTCACCAGGAAAATTTACATTTGGACGAAACCATGTTTGTCAAACATGGATTCGACGTGTACTTTGACTTTTTAGTTTTTTTCACTTACATGGAGGAAGCAGGTTTATTACATAAGCAGTACGCACCAGTGGGATGATCAAGACAATTTGGCTTCACTTTGTTCAGATTGTTCATCTTTATACATATTCAGTGGTACACTGGTAATGTTTTTTTTTATCTCTATTGAAGAGCAAGGGCAATTTCCTTTTTCAACCCTAAACCTGGCATTCTATTGATTGTTGAATTTTGACAGACTTGAAATCCAAGCACTAGAGAACGAGCGCAGGGTTTGTGTGAGAGCATCACAAAATCTGAACATGAAATCAGGAAGTCCGGCTCTCAAACTGAAAAACCCCGCTCTTCAAGAAAATAGGGGAACAATCATACACTGGCAGCGCAATGATCAGTTGTGCAGTTGTTACAACAGTAACATGAACATGTACTGTTCCTATATGTGACAAGACAGACAGAAACAGAGTCTGTGGCTGTGTGCGTGTCAGGCAAACAGGTCTGACAGCTCCGAGGTTTACAACCGGCTCGTACACCGGCATTACACACTCGGCTGCAGGTTATACCTCCAGTTTTAGGGTGAGCTCAAATATCAGCTTGTCAGAAATGAAATTGAAGAAACCTCAAAATACACCCATCATGCTGAGGACAAATCGCTTCTCCGTGCCACCTGATGTGAGGCCCATTAAGTGAGAGAATGACCACGGCCGAGAGCTCGTTTCTACCCGAGCAGGCAAAGGACAGAGCGAGTGATGAACGAGCGCCGGACAGTGGGAGAGGACAGCGGGGAAGTTGAAAAAGGACAAGAGGAGTGGAGAGAATCAGTGGTCGTCAATATGAAATACAGACTTAATACACTAGTAGCTAGTTTCATTTTCCTTCTGAACGTTGAACAAGTTTTTTTATATTGTTAACATTGATCATAACTTCCATGAGAACGGTCTCGGAGGGACAGGCAAAGAGACGAATGGTTTATCCAGCGAAGCTTCACCTTGTCAGAAAGTAAATGGTTTTACTAACTGTAACTATAATGTGCCAGTCTCGCCCTCGGGTCGCATCGGGGAAATGCGGGCTCAGGTATATTCATGCTGTCACAATGTAAAACCGATGGCCATAAAGCACCATGGGAGAGCTTGTATCAGTCCTAATGCACTTCTCACCGAGCATCCTTCACTCTGCATGTCCCAGGGAGAGGTGCTGCTTGACCGCAGGCAGAGGCTACTGTATCAGTCTCGCATCACCGATGATGAGAAAGACCATTTGGGTGACCGATGAGCATCTTAACCTTTAGGGGTCAGCGGCTGTAACACCAGAGAGCGATTGTCCTCCAGACCTGAACCCGGAGCGGGCTTCTTTAAAGGTGCTTTGATATCAAACACCGTCAGCAGATTTACAATTGAATATTTGTCTTTGCATGTAGGGAGGACGTTGTATTTGACCCTCCATGTTTTACATTTCACGTCTGTGCTGACTACAAACAACTAGACAGGCGAGCGTTCCTTGTGTACAAGCACTTCACAGCTTTCAGTCCTTGATATACCCTTCCAGAGGACTGCCTGACTCACATTTCTTTTTTCCACAGTCCATTTTATACGGCGAGCAAGCATAGCACCCCTGTTCATCAAATGCAATATCATATCCCCGCTCCCCAGTCTCCCAACAGGACCCTTTCATGTCAAATTGACTCTTTAGTGAACAGCACTTCATGGATTTGATATTGCCTGGCAACTGCAGAAAAAGAGCCCACTCCTCGTGGCTTCTTCAGGATGAGGAGCAGATAGCTGGGAGGACAGCGGCGGGGCGGTGGAGACGAAGAGGAAGGGTGGAGGACGTATTAACCGTAATAACGCTGTATGATTTAGGTTTGTGTCTGGCTCGCCTCCAGGCACTGAGCAAAATTAAAGCCCAGAAAATCGGATTAGGGAGTCCCCGGGGGTGGGATGCCCAGTAGCCATCTGATGAGCGCTCATCTACTTTTAGCCGTATCCTCCACAGCGAGCCCCGCTGTTGGTTTGGGGGCCAATTTATTAACAATTATTGCTCGTTAGTGTTGCTTCCTGCTCCTGAAAGGGGGCTCAGTGGCTGAGACAATAGCTAAGGTCTATTGTCTTGTAATTATCACACTTTGAGGGAAGGCTGCGGTGGATATATTGTCTCTGAAGTCTTTGCCTATTTCCAGTGTGTCCCAGTCCCAGCTCTTGAGGCCAGAGATGATGTCATCGTATTAATTATTTTGTCCAACCTGGGCTTTAAGACCACAGATGCGAGGTTGATCTTCACATAAAGCCCAGAAAAGCACAAAATCTGAAAAAGATTTGACTTAAACCTCTGATTATAAGTTATTTTTCTTTTAACCACCTAAAATAAAACATGTTTCCCTCTGCGCTGCACAAAAATGCTTATTGATGCATCTTTCCTTTCTGTGTTAGATTATGGAGACTTTGTATACATGCATTCTTTGGCTGAAACCCTGACACAGTTATTCTCTCAGCTCACAGATTCAATACTTCTGGAAACTACAGAACTTGTGAGTTATATACCAATGTTGGATGGCCCAGCCTCTCTCTGTTTACAAACACTTTTTTTTAATTTATCTATAAGGCCCTTATTGATCTTTTACCCCCTCACATCACCTCGCTTCTGACTTTTAATGTGGGCAAATTCTGTTTTTCTCATCATACACCTGCAACATGGAATAACATACAGAACAATCTTAAGCTCAACCCTTTTCTTAACCTTAAGGCAATTCAAGTTTATACATATCTCGAAATAATATTGATATTGTATATTTCGTCATAACAATGTTTTATATTTGTATACAATTATATAGAATATTTAAAAAAAAAATCTAATTCAGGAAGCAGCAAACCAGAAAATGTAAAGAATCTTTGTTATCAATATTGTAAGGTATCACATTTATGTGTATCAGCCATTGTCTTAATTGACCTGTGATTACCAACCTATTGTCTTTATGTCCTACGTAATCGTATTCACAGCTCATCTCTCCTTAGCCGATGGGATTTATTTCCATCAGAAATTAAATGAATTGCATCAGATGCTGGAAGGTCGCCCATCAGCCTTAGAAGAACCTCCTCCGGCCGCAGTGAGCCGTCTCCGCCTCGTCCTCCCTGTCCGAGCTCCTCGGCAGGAGCCGCTCACACAAGGAGCTTATTGTGTCACTGTCTCACTTTTAATGAACCAGCTCTCCCGCGCTCTCTATCGCACTCCTCCCTCTCACCCTGTCCCCTCCCCTACGTCCACCTCCCCCTCATGAATATGGCAGCGCTCCCTCTCATTATTCATGAGCTGGTATCGGTGTAGTCATGTGGCCCCGGGGCTGCTGAAGAGAAAAAGGGGGGAGTGTCTCAGTGAGCGAGAGAGTCACAACTCCGGCGTGCGAGTGTGTGCATGTGTGTGAGTCTGTGAGATAGCGGCAGCGGGGAGAGGAGAGACGAGACACACACACGCACACAGGCCGAGGCGTCCGCTGCTACTTGTGCCACCGCTGCATCCCCATCATCCTCATCCGAACCTTCATCAGTGAGACTCAGCTGGAGCTCTGCCTTCATCTGAGCCGACTGACTGAATGTGTGAATGGGATGCCTGAGAGAGATGCTCTGCTAAGGGGGTGACTGATGAGAACCGGCGCTCCGGAGTGGAGGGTGACCCCCTGTGTCCGTACACGCCACTGCTCGGGGGAAAGAACTGGACGCCTGGCGTTGCCACGACTACTATAATGGGCTGCAATCTGTGCACTTTACAGAAACGAGAGGAACACTACAAGCTGCTGTATGAGATTGCACAGGTGAGGCACGGCCAACTCTGGCATCGATTGTGCATGTTTGTGTGTGATCCATCATGTGTGTTATGCAGAGAGGATGCTGCTGTTTGTTTTGGGGGAAAGAGGAGAGAGGAGCCTTGTTGGGGGCGTTTTAGGGAGCGGATGGAAGAAGGGATGAATGAGGGATGGATACACAGGGTGAAAGTGAGGCAGCGTATTGGAGAAAGAGGGTTGTTACCCATGAGCAGATGTGTTTTGAGTAACGAGCAGTTGCGTAGAGAGCAGCTGGAGCGTGTGTGGCTCATTCATCCTGCTGAGGGAGCAAGTTTTTCATTTAGAATACAAGCACCTGAGAACATGCAGCAAATTGTACGTGGTAAATCTGTACGAACTTCTGAGGCCTCTACGTGACGGAGTTTAGAATGTGTTGTTGAACGTAATTGGTGTTTCATTCAAAGTTTTCTTTGGGTACTTCTGGAGAGAGTTCAGTGATGTGGCAGCAGAACACGTTGGTCTTAAAGGTATCGATCTCAGCGAGTAAACACACTAAACGTTTCTGCAACGGCTTCGGATCAATAATCTAATTATATTTGTATAGCCCATATTCACTATTTTGCATCACAAGGTTCAGGATTCATTCACGCTGATGCAGCTGCAGTAGTATCTTGCATTTTTGTAAGAAACCCATTCTCTGCGATTTATTCGGGCTATTTAGTGAGTTAACAGAGAGCTAAGCAGAAGACAATAGGTGTCATATACTGAGGGGAAGCAGATCAGATACGATTTCACCTACCCACCTCCAGCCCCTCTTCCTGTGACAGAACTGTGAACCTCGATGTGTCTCTTCGTAAGCGGAGTCGTGCTCGTTTCCCCCCTTCCCACTCGCGCCTGTCTTCACGCCGCCATGATCACAGCCTCATTATCCGTTTTAAACAACCATCCTGAGCATTAATTAGACGTGGGATGTCTCCCTTTACCCTTGTGAGGTGACGGCATGAGGAAGAAGCGGAGGGGGGGAGGTAAACTAGAGCACCGGTTTAACCACTGATGCTCTCAGCTCATCACGTGCAACTTTTGAGACTCTCTCTCAAACTCTGCTGACGGACAGCGCCAGTCAGATTTTGGATAGGAGGTGTCGCTGCAAGCTTCCAGATCAGCAGAGAACAAGGCTGAATTCTCTAATGGTCGGTTTAATGCCAGGAAACGGACAGGATCGTCAAGAGACCACGAAGGGTCTGCCACCGCAGCAGGGTCTGTCTCAGAAGAACCATAAAAAATAAAGTGCTGTGTTGGTGCCTGTCTTTTCTGTTTTTTTTACCTCTCTCAGCACTAGTTTTATTTTTTATTTTTTTAAGATTCGCATCGACTATTTTTTCTTTGTTTAGCGAAAAGGAGGATCAGTATATCTTCCAAGTGGGTCGGTCTCCAGGGCGCACTTTGCTGTTGACAGGAGCTCTCCGACACGTCCGTCCACCCACTTACACAGTGAGCTGGTTCAGGCAGGAGCTGCAGCATCAGCACCAACGTTCTGATCACCGCTGTGGGAGGGAAGGCGGGAAGGATGAAGAGCGTGGAGGATAAAGACCGGGATGGGAATAGAGAGGATGCCGTTAAAGATGCATTTGGCGGAAAGGAGCTATAGGGAGGGGAGGAGGGTAAAGGGGAAATTAAGGGAATGAGGAAATAAGTGAAAAAATCGTTAATACAGGGAGAGGAACAAAGAGGACGGGAAGAGGATTAAGAGGAATTGATATTGTTGGGTTTAACAGGATCCTTCATCAATTAAAACAACACAACATTAGTCCTGCACGCGCACATTCCTGTACGCACATGTTCGCTGAGCACACAGAACACAGAAGAGAAGCAACAGCGCAGCAGATATATAAAAAAAGCAACACGGCTGGTAGAAATAAAAAGGAGAGGTGGCGTTTTCCTGGCAGCTACAGAAGTGTGTCACTGTGTCTTTGTGGTCAGGAGACGTGTGTTGTGACAGCAGCACCACTCAACACCAACCAATCCCTCTCCTTTTACATGCACGCTTTCATCTGTCTAACGTGCTCAGCTTCTCCTGGCTCTGCTCTTTTTTCTGTCTTTTATACAGATATATATACACACACACACACACACGCATTCTCTACTCTGAGGCTGCATCCATTTTCAAACTAAAACGAACTGTGTCCACACAAGCGTTCTGGCTCAGTATCATTTTGAATCCCCGTCTATACTATCACTTCTGAAACACATATAACGTGACGCTTGCATACACACTGTAGCACGTGCGGATGTACAGTACACAGGAAGGCATGTTTGTCCTGCTGGACATGATTGTTGTGGATTGCTTAAATAATAGCACGTTTCCTGCACAACAGATGTTAGCAAAGACAAGAATTTATTGATTGATTATACATGTTGAAGGGGGTCCTGTGATTGGAGCCTGACAAATCAGCGAAGGCTATGACCTGCCTTTTATACAAAATTCGAACATTCATTTGAACGTGAGGGGAAAAGTTTGTATCGGATCTATAATGACCCGTTTGAACTCTAAATATACAGTCGAGAAGAGCATCAGACCGTCTGAAGTAGTTTGTCTTATGATCCAGCGGAGGGCGCTCACTGTCAGCTTGACCTATTACCTAACCTATGAGTAAAGTAAGCAAGAAATGTTATATTGCTCTTCTACGAAAATAAAGGTTGCTAGTAATCAAAGGCGTTCTCAACAGACAATCCTATCACCAGAGCTGCTGAGAAATATTTTAGGTTCTAATTCCGTGGACAGCAACAGCTCATTGTCATTTTACCATGCAATCTGTTAGCTCACCTGTTGGCAGCAGCAGAGGAGGCACAACTGAAGTGTTCAACCTTGTCTGACTGGGCGCCCATAGGTGGGGGTGTTGAATATATTCAAACAAATTGTGTGTCCAGAAACAATTTTGGCACTCTCCCCCGTCTGCCTGACCCCAGTAGCTGTGTGAGATTTATGACTGTCTCTCTCTCTCTCTGTCTCTCTCTCTGTCGCTCTACCTTCTCTCTGTTCTCACAGCTTCTGGTGTTCTGCATGGAAATGTGCTCTCACCTTTCTCAGCTGGGCTGCAAAGCTATCTCACAAGGCTGAGCTTGCTTTAGTTATTGAATCAGCTTTATTTGCTTTTCCTTAAGCCTATTTCTTTTTCTCACTTTCCAGCCTCCTACTTTCTCTGGTGGTTACATTGCCATTGGTATTTGTTTGTTTGGTATTTGTATTATTAGCAGGAATACACAAAAACTACCGGATGGATAACCACGAAACTTAGGACCTACGATATGGGTCAGGGAAGAACCCATGAAATGTTTGTGTGGATCCAGGATCTTTTCTTTCACTTTTTGAACATTCCAAGACAGGTTGTTTTTCAAAGCTTTCATGGATCTTGAGGTAAAAAATTCAGCCATGTGAGTGGGTTTGATCCGGTTGAGGTCTAAATAAAGATCTCGCTGCAGTGGTTTCATGAGGGGACTATTGGGGCTTTGCGGGGTTATGCACTCCGAGTTTATCCTTCCATCTGTTTCTCTTCCTCCTTTTTGATTCCTCTGATCGCTCATCTCCTTTGACTTCATTTGTTTCAACCTTTGCTCCAGGCTGCTCTCTGCTGAATCCCATCCATGTTAACCTTCCAATGATTCCCCTCTGTGCGGAGGAGAAGAAGTAGGAAACCTTTTTTTTCTCATGGTTGGTTAATAAAGATGAAGCCTCGTTGACCTGAGATTTAACAGCTCCTCCACTGCGCTCATTCAGACTCGTTGCTTCCTCCACCAGGCGGCAGAGGCCATTCTTGCAGACAATAACATACTGTATCTGATTTGCTCTGTGATCTGGCAGGGCCTTGAAATTCCCATTGTGTCTGTGAGCACCCCCCCTTTTCCTCGGGAGTGTCACACATTGTCCGTGCACCACTGAAACCCAGTGATGTGTGGCTTTTGGGGGCTAATTAGCAGGATGGCAGATGTTGATGAGAGGAACAACGCACCGGAGCTTAGTTATGTGGTGTAGGATGAGGTTTTTTCTATGTGTGCGTGTCTGTTGATGCATTAATTAAATGTGTTTAGACAAAAACTTTCTTTGCAAATTGCGATCACAACAAAAAGACCCAAAGAGACTGCGATGGGTGTCAAAACTCAACGGTTAGCGATGATGCTAAGTCGGCGCTGGGCTACAGTAGCAGTCAGCTTCTGTTTATGTCGTTGGCTAATGCATTTCATTCTCCACGGTGCAGCACAAAACTCCATATTTCTTTATCCTGTTTTGTAATTTTCCAATAAGCCAGGGTTTCTTTTCTGTTGCTACATTACGTTTGGAAAGTAGCACAACCAGTTTTTGAAGTTTGTATTAGACAGGAGCAGAGTCACTCTCCGCTGAATTTGAGAAATAAATGGAAAGCAGCAATTCCCGGCTCAATGAGGCACAGCAGTCCCTGATAACTTGCTGATGCATATGAATGAGAATGAAGCACCCACAGTGTGTACACACACACATACACGTCCACAGGAAACAAAAACACAGTGGAAATTCCAACTATGAAACCAGAAAGCTGTGTTCATGAATTCCAGAGAGCGCTCATGAGGTCGACGGTAATGGAATCGGAGGGTTTTAGCCGCGTCGTGTTGAGCGATGTCACCAGGTTGACTGGACAGGAGGGACAGAAGTGAAATGAAGCAGATCTGGAATTCATTTGTTCACAGGGTGGAAGGTGGTTCCCAGGGGTTCGACCCTGCTGTTGTGGGCCGTATAGTCTTTTCTTTGTAGCAGCACCAGATGTGAAACCTGTGGACCGGAGATGGTCTAAGGAGGACAAGGCCGACTTGCTCCCGCGGCTGCGACACCACTGGCCATGTGTGTAATGGATATGCATTCAATAAAAGGTTGAGCAGCTATCACAGGCTCCAGGCGTTCAGAGACATGTTGGCAGGCTTGTCTGGGCTTCATGGATCACACACAGAAAGACTACATTTGTGTGAAAAAGGGCATTATGTCTGAATGTAGTTTGTAGTGATACAAAGTGAGAACATTTTTATTTTAGTCAAACAGTGCTTTGAACATTTTCTGCACATTTGGACATTCTTGGTTGAACTTCCGTTGGAGAACTTCTCAAAGCCTGAGTGGTCAAGAAACTTTTGTTTCTTTTTGTTCTTTTGTTCTGGCAATTCACCTCAAGATGATTTAAAAAAAGTGACTACTCGACTGGCATTTGTTTATATGTCAGAATAAAATGTGTGTAACTGAAAATCTCTACAAAACTGACATCAGAGTTCATCAAGGAACCATTCTGTGGCCGGTTCTATTGTCTGTAAACATCTTTTGGGAAAATTCTGTACAGAACATTTGAGCTCTCATCGTACCAGGTTTTTTTCAACATTCTTATCAAAAGAATTCAAAATAATTACATATCACAATGTCTGTAGAAAGTTTGAAAAAAAAATGCTATCAATTAAATTAGTTATTTTGTCTATTGCGTGTTTTTGTTATGCAAATGAATTACACTCAATATATTCCAAAATACCAACCCCTACTATGTTGAGTGGGTGAAGTATTTAAGAGGACCATGATTATTAATCCTATATATTCTATATAACCTAATGTAAATATGTGATTGTTTAACTGTCATGGTTATCATAAATACCAGTATATCACATATTACACCACCTCTACTGCATAATCAATGTTTTTATTCCCATTTTAAGTGGGAACTTCTTCTCTGTAGAGTCAACCAAAAATGTTGCAGGCCCATGTGAAAAGGAAATTTACATGGGAAGAAACATAAATACAAATGCTCCCACTCATCAGTTTGCATGTGGCTGTGATGTCTTTGACGGTACATTAAGGCTGTTGAACCTTGCTATCAGCCTCCCTCCCCACCCCGTACCTCACCACTGAGGCAGAGACAGTCGGCTGCAAATGTTCTCATCCATCTTCTTGTCCCATTATGTTTTTTTTTTTTTTTTTGAAGGATGTCCCTCAGCCATTAAAATTGATAGGAGTGAAGACAGAGGGGGAGGAGAGGGAGAGACATGCTGCTTGATTGATCTTGTGTCCACCTAGGAAATATTAGCCTGATGAATAATCTAGATTTTTTTTGTTGAATTATTTTCTACAGACAGAGAAAGTCCAGATTAGATGCATACATTGACAAATTCTCTTTCTGCCTTGGCAGTGTGGTATAAAGAACCATATTTCTCAGCCTCACTCCAGTGGCCAGCTCAAGCTCTTTGAGTGTCGCTGCTTCCTGCTAACATTGGGATCTAAATATGCTGAGATGATCTTTTTCCACTGCCTGTTCACTAATAAGCAGTTTACACACCTCCTTCTTTACTCTATAGCTCCCCTCTCTTGGCATCCCAAGCTATTTCCATATTTGTGTGTTGCACAACTGTGTCACGCTGACTGTATAATTGGAGATTTCATTATCTAATTTTGTGTGAATCACACATTTGATCGCTTCACTGCTCCTAGATTGAAATGGTTTGTTTTTAAATACAATGAAAATGTAAGATGAGGGGAAATCCAGAAGGAAGTTCGATAAAAAATGGATTTTCGTCAAGATCACTCGTTTTAAATTGGAGACGTGTGGTGCTGCCGCTGCACTGCTCTGATACAGATGATGCCACGTTTGCCACAAGACATGAAGTCAATGGGTTTTTATCAGTCAGCCCACTTAATCTCAGCTATGAAGGAGCAGAGGGGATTTAAGAGGGAGCTGATGAATTGACCTTTCCCTTTTCATCTGTGTCTTATCTCACTAAGAACCCAGCTGACCTTTTCAGCCAACGCATCAACTCCAGACCTCCGCCTCTAGTCACATCTTTTCAACCCGACAGGAGCATTGCTCTTCAAAATTTGGTTCATCTCACCTATGAGCGAAGAAGGAGCTGGACACAAATAAAACCAGGAGATACCATTTTCCCTGAGGAAACAAATCTGTTTATCAGAGAATTTCTCCACATCTCCCTCCTGTGTGTTCAGTGTAGTTTGGAGTTTTTCTGCTCCGAGACAAATGTTGTGCCCAATTATAAAAGCATGAAAAGTCCCAGATGTTGTCATACTCACGCACCTATCCTTTCATCTTCTTTTAAAAAAAAGATTGACACTGTGTATACCTCTCAAGGCCCGACAGTCCCCTTATGAAACCACATTTTAACTCACTAGATCTGGTTTTTTATTTACCAAATCTCACACACTCATGAATTCCAATTCCCTTCATCAAGATCCAAGAATTATTCTCTGAGAAATTAATGAAAATGATGAAAAATGTAGAACCTCACACTGACAAAAAGAGTGAAAATCTGAATCTGCACCAAAATGTAAAGGGATCTTCCCCGACCCATAGGACAAAGAAGGCATATTTCACACCTAATTTCAGGGTAATCCATCTGGTGGTTTTTGAGCATTACAGCTAACAGACGAAAACACAACCTTCTTGCTGGAGGTAAAAAAATTCCCATCACCTCATTAACTCATGGGGATAATCTCAGTCTGGGTAAGTCTGAATTTGGCGAATGAGGATGACATCAGCGTGGTGTCATCCATGAGTAATATTGAGCCTTGTCTTAGTGCGTGTTTTACTTTCACATGCTCGTCATGATCAAAAGCCGTCAACTTCAATCAGACCGCTGCAGGGACGAAGGAAGTGAACTACATGCCTGAGTATCTCCATGCTAATCCCCAGTGAACCAGAGCATCTATTTAATGAATGAAACCCTGTGTAAGATGACTCAGTTGGCGTATGTGTATGTCTGTGTGTGTGTGTATAAATATCTGGCTCCATGTTACTGTGTGGGACTTGGGTTATACCAAAGTATTTTCCGTCCTGGTCTTTTTGTTCATCACTGTCTATTTGCCAGTAAACAAAGGACAAAGGAGGCATATTTTACTGCCCCCCTCATTATTAGCCATGACTTGTTTTCCCCAGTGTGACTCACAACATGACATTATGCATTTTAAAGCAGCCCTATTTTATCCCTTTATACACATACACACAATTCTGCTCTGTGCTTACATGACTGTCCATGGAAATATGACTGTGTGTGTACAGAATTTGTGTAGCTGTCTAAATGGGTTGGTGTCAGTGCTTAATTGCTTAAATATGTTGTGCATATGTGTGAATGTGTGATGGGATACTTTGGACTGTTTTTGCTTTCCAATTCTGTGTGTGTGTGTGTGTGTGTGTGTGTTTTTGTGTGTTTGTGCGTGTGTGTGGAGTGCAAACAGTCCTGACAGCTTGTGGGTTTCTCTACAAACACTGGTTAAAAACAAAGAACTGTGGGATAGACACAGAGGGCTGTGCAGCTGCATCCCGGGTGCCTCTTAGCTGATTATCTTTGTTTAAGCTGACAGAAGGGCCCTCATTAATTTATTGCCATTCATGAGAACGCGTCTTCCCTTCTCTTCCCAATTAGTGGGCGATTGTAATTCAGAGAAGGAAGAGGATTTCAGCTCAGAAAAATATTCTATAAATGTAACAGACATAGCAGCTATGAAAAGTTATGCACCTCTGATATTCAAAGGCCTTGAGAGAAAAATGTTCCCACCAAGCTTGTATTGAATAATGTGATCTCACGTAAACCCTCAACTTTCTACCCAAGCTCAAACTGTCGATTGGGAGATTTCTTTTTTTTGTTGTTGATCTTAGTAATTGAAGAAGTGAGGGCTCCAATGGGGGGAAACAATTAGAATTTTTCAAACCATGAAATAAAATCCGACTATCCGTTTATCCCAAAAGCATTTCCTTTTCCTTTTCTTTTCTTTTTCCTTTCTCATCTACTGACAAGCTCATATTAGATCAATTCCCTTCTTCTTAACATTCAGCAGCTTACATTTGTTTTTTCTAGAGAACTCAATAAGGGAGGGGCCAGTGTCAATCAAATCTTAACAAACCACACCCACACGGTCCACATACAGCAAAGTGTTGAGCTCTGGAAATGTATTATTTTCTGTGGAACTGTTGAAAACGTTCTCAATCTCACAATGTTAAAGAAAGGGATATCCTATATCCCCCCTTTTGTCTGGATATGTGCCAACATTTATTGGGTTATTCCTTATCCCATGTGACATCATTACTACAAATCTCATGGAAGTCTGTTTAGTAGTTTTTGCGAAATCCAGAATACAAACAAACAAAGAAAAAGACATGGAGGTGGAGGTTAATCATATCCTAGAACTCGCTGGCTTCAGCACACCAACTGGAAAGTTAAACAAAAAAAATTCACTCTTAAAAATGGTATATAATGTCTCTATTCATGAATCTGAGATCAGCATCATTGAGTGTTTCAGTGCAGCTGGTGAAATGAAAGAGAACCTGACAAAAAAGCCCTGACTTTCCCTTATCTGTACCCTCCAATGTGTTCAGCGTCCAGTCTCCTCTCATCCGTGAGATATGGGCTCCGACATCCACGCTGACATTTGGAGAAATAGGAAGGTGTCAGGGCCGGAGCTGCCTGTGTGATATATTCTCGATAAGAAACCGGTGACAAAGCCTCGAGGTCCTGCGGCGGACCCTTTCAGTGACAGCCCCCCTTTCACTGTTTGTCTGTCCTTTACCCCTCCACCCTCCTTTTCTTACCTCACTCTCACTTTAATACTCCAACCTTTGCACGATCCTGCAAGTCCTCGAGGTGATGATCGTCTGTGACAGGCGTGTGATAGAGAGAGAGAGAGGGAGACTGATGCTGGCATGGGTCAGGAGATCAGTGTGTAGGGGGTGGAGGAGAGGGAGAGGGGGGGTATCAGGGTGACACAGAGCCCCCCGGGTGAGGCAGCCATGGTGCGTGTCACTCCACAGGTCAGCCGGCACCCCCTGCTGCTCCAGTGATAAGCCCCGGCCTGACAGCCGTTTGATGGGGGGGCCGACACGCTCACACCTCCCTGCTCCTCCGCGGCTCGCACGCCCGGACCCTGGGGAGAGAAAGCGATAAGATGCTCCGTGAGTGTTGCCGCTGCAGTTACATTAGCGATCTAACAGTCACTCCTGAGGGCACGAATCCAAAACTTGGTCGCGTTAGGAAGCCTATTATTAGCCCTAAGCTTTTCCCTAATGAAGATTGTGTTTCCGTTTTCAGGTTACAATGTGGCGATGTGTTCAAGTCCAGCGTGGCGAGCGGCACTTCGGCTCTGTTGTTGCTGCCACTGTCACACTGACACAGTTTCAAAGGCCCCGGCTTTTAATGAGCTGTTTTTGCAATGAGAGCATCACAAAGGCTTTTAAAAAACCTGCAGCCTCTCTCACATGAAATCAATGCCTCATCAATGTGGCGCGACACCTCACTGTTTATGTCATTTAATTGGATTGCAGACTCTATTTGAATGTACAGTCTCATTGGAATTTGAGGTAAGCAGGTCAGCGGGTTGATTCATTTAATGGTGGAGCTTGTTAAATGTTAACGCTCCGTAGGAGAAACCCTGCAAGTTCTATTTTCATTTTTAGAACACAGACCATTGTTGTGAAGCAGCAGCTAGCAGAAGTTCACAGTAGGAAGTGGATGCATTCTTTTCTTTGTGAGGTTGGAGCGGTGGCCGCGCTCCTTCTCCCCCGCAGCACTGGAGTCAACCCAGCGCCTCCTACACAACCCAGATCCTCTCCCAGCCAGGCCTCCTTCCTCACAGCCTCAACACTCGCAGGCACACTGACACACTGGGGGGGGGGCCACCTGCCTCATTCACATACAGGCTCAGCTTGAAAATGTGTTGCTTTGGACTCATTATGAGGCATCGTAATTTAATAAAGGCTGAAAATGCACTGGTGCAAACCAAATTCACAGTTTGGGCTGAAGTCATAAAGAGTTGCCGACTGAGAAGGGAAGCTTTTACCTCCCATTAATTATTCAAGATGGGTTTGCCTCATTTCAAATAAACTGACCCCTATATCTGTTTTTTATCACTGGATTCAAACTCACCAGGGCCACTTCAGTTGATGCGTAAGTTTATACTCATCACATTAACTTAGGTATCACCATCACCATGCTGCTGCTTTGAAGCCTTAAATTTAGTAATTTGGTTAGCATCTTTTTGATCCAAAAGTAGCCATATTTGGAGGAGTGAGGGGTGAAGCCTAACTGAGAGCTTGAGGATACACACCCACCTAAACCTGTGGCCTGCACCCATTGGCCGTAATAGTCACACTGTATGCCCCAACGCATACTGTGCTATATCGCCTATGGGACTCTAAATGTGACCATAATTTAATAAATGAACATCATGCTGTGTTGAATAAAACTTGCGATGGAGATCATCAAGGTGATATGGAAATGTTAACTTGTGCCATAGGAGCAGTTTTTCATGAAACATACTTCTTTCTTCAGTGTTACCTTCCCCTGATCACTTGAGAGAATAAAGGTTTCAGGCACTTCTGCATTGGCTTCGCTTTCTGGACTCAGAATGGCTGCAAGTTAGTGAAGTGCAAGACAAAGGCTTCACATCAGACACATTCAAAGTCTTAAACAAATTTGGTCTTTTTCATTTCCTACATTTGATTTTCACATAGACACAAAATTATAAAAACATTGGATTCATGAATTAATGAATAAACTAATAAGTTTTAATCTTGGATTGCCTACTGAATACAAAATATAGATAAAGCATTTTGTAACATGCGCAAAACATTCTTTATGACTCTTAATTTGCTAAAATGTATCTGGAGATAAACTTTGAGTGCCTTAGTGCAGGTTCAGACTCCGCCTTTGTCAGTCTGCCTGTCCTGTGGTTGCAACTTGTCTGTGAGATACACACGGATCAAGAAAGACAAGACAAAGACTGCATAATGTCAGGGGCGCGCTGAGTGGTAGTCTATTAGTGTCACTGGCACGTCACTTACTCCAAGTGTCATCGGTCCGTGTCAGTTTCTCTCCGTCGCTCGTCAAATGTGAGGTGGGAGCGGCTGCTGTCATGACACAGACACACAGAGGAGCGCTCTGAATTGTTAAAGTTGCAGCCAAACACACTCATCAGTTAAATTACACTTTTATTTCCCCGTGAACAAGGTTCGTGATTCATGTAAGTTATATCCACTGCATTTGGTCACATTGAAAGGTCTGATATTGACTCAGGAGGAAAGTGAATTTGATTTAAAAACAGCGCTTTCCTCAGAGGCGTACCTCGGAACTGAAGCAGCCTGAGGGAATAGCTGAGGACTAATCAATACACAAATGTCTGTTTTTATACACCAAGTGCATTTTAGTTTGTGAATTAATCAATAGCCGAGCATGTTTTAAGAGAGAGAGGGAGAAAGGGGGTGGGACGAGGATGGGATACCTCCTTCACCTGAGGGCTGCGATTCGTCGGGGAACTGACAGAATGCTGTGTTTAGAAAAAGGACAAGGAGCAAGGAGAGAGCTCCCACTTGACACTTCTGTGTGTTTATGTGTTTGTGTAGTCTCGAGAGGCGAGCCACAGTGCGTGTCTCTCCACTAGATTTCCCAGCTCCGGGGAGACAGTTGTATTTCAGGAAACACGGCGTCTGGAAATATCCCAGTTGCTTGGGGAAAATCTATCACACTTGTTTGTTTGCTTTTGGGAATGAATTTGGTAGTTTTCCTCTCTGCCTTTGTCTGACAGGTCTGCAGCTCAGTGGCGGCCCCGGGTAAATCGAACATATTCTTCCACGTCTTCTTATGCCTGCAAAGGTCTGCAGGTGGTTGTGTTCACTGAAATGATAAGCCTACCTCAACAGAAATATATATTAACTAAAAGGAGGCTATATCATTGAGTAATATAATGTAGGAGCAAACTAAGTGGAAGCCCAATATAACCCATTGGTTTGTGAGCTGCCGTTTTGAAGCCTCAAGTTTGGCATTCTCACCATTTTCAGTTTGGCTGCTTATCTGCTGCTATAATGATACGTATGGCATTTGCTATCAGAGTGTTGATACCTGACCTGGTCTGGCTGGGTAGAGATAAAATGTTTTAAATGACATTTGGGCTCGGTTCGGGTTCGGTCATGTGGGCGGGGTTGCTTTCCACTACTCTACTACTGCTGTAATTTGGGAAAACAATGGGCTTAGTTCGGACAGAATATACTAAATGCGTTTCGGATTAGGGTTCAATTAGTTTTCTCTCAGGGTTGGTCAGGTTTGGACAGCTAAATTGCGATCCGAAAAATTACCCCAGTGCAAACCACATTTTATCGTCAATTTTACTCTAAAGGATTTAGTTAATAAAGGAACATAATGCTGTATCGAAGAAGACTTGAAACTATAGTAATTGAGACAATAAACTAAAGTCATCTTCTCATAGATTTCTATAGAAATGTCCCTCTTCTTGCAACAAGTCGCCATCTTCCGCATTGGCGTCACATTCCTGACACATTCACATTCATTGTTTATACACAGTCAACGTATAAAGCTAAAATGTATGCTTGGAATGCAGTTTACTTTGGTTATAAATAGTATGACTGGCATTCATGTTCAGCCTCTTTATGGAACAATGTTTGGATGAATTGTGAAAACCAACCATCTGTGAGATTATAACACATGGATCTTCCTCGGCAGCACTTACAGCACAGTAAGTCACAGTTTAGGTGACTTAAAATAAGAAATAAGCTGAGAGAAGAGTTCTAGCATCTCTGAAGAGACAAATCCTGACTGTAGCGCGAGTGTGTGAAATTGCCAAAGCAGCATATCTGATATCTCTATGATCTGCAGGATGCACAGGTTGGTTCATTCACAGTTCCCCGTGCTAAATATATTCTACTCATAAGTGCTAAATGTCCATTAGCCGAGGACCATAAATTGCGCTGTGCTGTTTTCCATTAGTGAACTGCATTTTAACGGATTCTGGAGAATTAAATTCCATCCACAAAACCTGCTGCTCTGTTCCTTTCATAAAATGGAGCAGTAAAGTCAAGTATAGGTCCATAACTTGTGAAATAGGTTTGATAAGAGGTTAGATGCCCATGTCTAGGTGAAATATAAAGCAAGAGCCATTAAATATTATTTTATGAGATTGTATTACTTTAATCCATATGCAGAAAGGAATGTGAAAGTGGAAACTAAAGGTCAGGAAACTGCACGTTACTCTTTGTATTAAAAAAAAAAGATACAGATAAACTGCTGAACTGACGCATGGTAACCTTAGAGCCTAAACGATTTATCGATTGATCAATATAATCTGACAATATAAGCCCCTCAAAGACCCATTGGTATCTGGGTTTATTTTGGCAGAAATACGCTGATATGAACACTTATTTTACAGGATATAAACGGAAGATATATTTACATTGTATGTGAAAAAATATTTATCATTAGTTCTTTACTCTGATTATACCCTTTTTTCTTTTAATTTATAGTTATTTATGAGTAGGTTTATGGATAAACTGGAAAAAAATATATGTTTCAATTATATTTCTTTGCCATAAGCATTTCATATAACATCTAAGGAGTCAGACAGTTGAAATCCATATCTGTCAGCCTCTAATCTCAGCCATAATTGAAGTATCGCAGCAGCAGCTTTAGATATTTTATAGACCATTTTGTGTTGCTTGTAGAACATGGAGTTGCTCGTAAAGATGCAAAACTGTTAACACTGTCTTTGTGGACATCTTTTATGCATGCTGACACTTTCCACTGATTTACTGTCTCACCTAAATTAGAGCGAGCCATTAATTAATGTAAACAGTTCAACCTGTTTTCCTGCAACTGTCAGCTGATCCTGAACTGTGACTGAAGCACTTCCACAAACCAGTGGGATGGAGGTGGGGTAGTTTGTATTGTAGTTTTTGTTGTCTAGAATAATAGGATATTCAAATGAACTCTATTTCTGCGCCCACTGAGCTTTTATCCTTTGGCAGAAAATGAAATGCGTGATACAGATTGGAAGAGGAAACCCAGAGTGCCAGATGTGAGCAGGCTTAAACAGGTTGCCCTACTGCTGCTTAGGACCAATTAGCATTTGTCATGACCAACTTTCACCCTGCCACAGGTTTGTATGTTTTGAACACAGATTTCCCTTCCCTCGCAATATGGTTCATATTTTATTAGCTTCACTAATTGTCTCTGCTTCCAGGCCTCCTCCGCCTGTTTCCAACTCATAGAATTGTTATCAGAGAATCACAGTTGAACAGACGCTTTGCTACCAAGCAGTTGCGCTCGTCTAATTATAAAACACTAGGTAAATGTTGAGCAGATGCCCTCCACCAACAGCCCCCCCTCCTCTGCCTTCCAATAGAGAGAGCCATTTGGTTTCATTCTAGTGTTACATTGGCTCCACATGGAGCAGGGATCCTTGCCAAGCGGCTGCCGTGGTATACGCTTGCCAACACCACACACCGTCCGGCAGACGAGGAACAAAAAAAACCTGTCCACTTCAGTGTGTTGTGCCGCACCCCCGCTGCTGTGGCTCACTTCTTAGGCTTCCTCTGCTCGAGGTGTCTAGTTCTGGAGCTTGTGTCTGCAGCAGGGAGTGTGATGGGGTCAGAGGATGCAGCTCTGCCTTCTTATGACTAATAGCTTCAGCGTCCTTGCGCCTTGCACTTGGCAGGACTGTGCCACAATTAGGCATCTGTCAGTGGCGGGAGAGAAATAAGGAAAATGTACAATAGGGAAGAGGAAGAGGGGGAGATGGAGAAAATGAGACTGTTACAAGTTATTGCAGTAAACAATTACCTTAATGTTGCATACCTTCGAGGAGCAAAACTGTTGGTGCTCAAAAAGAGCTTCCAGCTTATTAAATGAAGCTCAGCGCAAGTTCAGTGAGGAAGACTTAAGCTGCACACGGTCAGCTGATCTACGGAGCACCTAACCTGCAAAGTGATCAGCTGATCGTGGGCGTTTCTAAATGCCCAATCAAGTCTGGCGCGGGCTTTTCAGCCAATCATTCAGCACCTGGCAAACTTTAAAAATCCCTTCAGTTCTCTTCCGCAGTCAGGCGTCCTTCAGCGACGCGCATAACGCAAGCAGTTGCTCATCTAGCTCAATTACATTTCAACGTCGGATCCCGACAATGATTATTTACCAAGAGGTTCGGACCCAGCATTCAAATATTCGTTTAAATCTACGGATCGTCGGTGCAGGAGCTTCCGCCGAGCGAACCTGACGAGTCTACGGGGGGCCGACTTCCTCATCGCTCAGCTTCAACATCGCGGCATCACGCGGCTCCAGGCCTGCCTCCTTCTCGGCTCCGTGACCCAGCGGTTCAAGTAAACCGTCCATTGATTCAGCCGGATCGCAGCTTGGAGCACGATCCAGCGGGTCCCCAGCGGGTCCCCCGCCGGTCCCCCGCCGCACCTGTTCGCGGTCTCAAAAGTTCAACAAGCGACCTCTTCTAAAGCCCCCTCCCGAAGATAAGTATACATCGTCCTTTTAAACACTCCTGCAACCACTTTAGCTTTAGATAATATCATTCGGACCACTCTGCAGTCCCCGGTCCTCAGTGCGCAGAACATCGACACTCTTCTAAAACCCTCGCACGCCGCAGCACCGGAGCACTCAGCAGCGCGTCCCGCGTCCAGAGTCGTAGATCAGCTGTTCCTCGTGCTTCAGCACATTAAACCACAACACAATCTGTTCGTCGGGAGAGTCAACAACCCGACGCATCGGCGTATTCAGCGATCTAATCTGAGACACGGGAGTATTTTTCAGAATCATAAAAACGCGCCGTGTTAAGCATGCAATACACACCTGAACTGGCTAATTAGACTGACGTGGCCGACAAAGCAAATAAATGAGTAAGCTCGCAGGTCAAGGTGCTCTGCTTCCTAAGTAGATATAACTGCTGTTTAATGGGTAAACGCATGAATCCATGCTGCTCAGCTCATTTGTATGGTGGTATACTGAGCACAAAATGTTGAGTCTTTTCATGACGGTAATGCGACTCAAACTCTGGAGCGAATTCAATAACATTAAGTTCTTCATGTTCTGATCAGGTCCTGATAACTAGTGATGAGTGCTCATTAGTTCAAATGAGAGCAGAGTGGAGGAGGACACTTATACCTGCTAGCTACAAACCAACTACACATTTGCTGTGTCCCTGGTATTTCACTTAAATGGTCTGCTACAATGATTTTAAAAAACAAATAGATATATAGATAATATATATATTATTATAAACAAATGAAATCACATTCTTCATATGTAAATAGTTCAACTCATCGTTTCACATAAAAAAATAAATAAAATAAATAAAATATGAACGCGTTTACGTACGCATTAAAATACAAACTATCTTCAGTGGCGAGATAATAGGCACGTCGTGATCTGACCAAGGTGCCAGTGCAACAGGTGACTTAATTTAAACTGCCAGAAGCGTGTTCCTGAGAGGTCCTGCGGTTTCATCCGTGGATAATCCCCCCCTGATAGTTCCCCGGAGTCAGGTGCATCACTCTCCAACTAAACGCTTCATCACTCGACGTCCCGCAGCCCGAATTTAAATAAATAAAATCGTACAGCATATTTGTGACATCACAAAATCCTCCCTTGCTGCTAATACGTCACAAAGCAGCAGCTGCTTTCCTCAGCACTTCGCGATGCACATCATCCCTAATGAAGCCATTTAATTAAAAAAAAAAAAAAAAAAATCCATCTATGGGACTCGAAATCTCACGCAAAGGTGCCAATCCAACCTGCGTCTGGCCCCATTTTCACGATTGCAGCGACGTCACTTCTTTATATAAATAGATATATAAATAATTAAATAAATATTAAAAAAAATATATATATATATATTAAAAAAAATAAAAATAAAAAAATATAAAAAAAAAAAAATAAATATATTTATATATATATATATATATACACATATTTAAAGCAGTGCATCCTTCTGATTATATGCAGTTATTCACAAATGCACTCCATTCGCGAGTTTTTGGGGGATTTTTACGAACAATGGCTGCAAGCCCCGGCCTTCTCCATTTGTCCCGTTTTCCTCATTGCTGAAACCTCCCCTCTAAAACAAAACATGGGTCTTCACCAGCATAAACACGTTTAATTAAAGCAAACGCTGCCTGCACTCCATTCAGCGCATGCATTCATGATAGGAACTGCTACTTCTCCCACCTAACAAGGTATTTCCCTCGGTTCACTACAACAATTGGGAAGATTATCTTTCTGCCTTCATTTCCGATATCTATCCTCTCACATACACACTCCTCTTCGAATCAAAAGTTTGAAAAACCCGATGTCAGTAAATCCTGCATATAACTGGTGGTGGTTCCGTATTAGCTGCTCACTCTTGAGTCATGCTAGTTACACAGTTAAGTTCTTATTAAACACACACCTGGGCACTTGCTCTTCACATACACGGTCTTTGCACTACATCCGGTCGGAAGGACCCCATACGTGCGAGCGGCGTATGTGCACCCTGTATTTTACTTTCGGTCCAGCGCAAGCAAGAAAAGGACCTTATTTTCATTTTGTCATTTGACTTAATTTCTGTTACGGTGGTCGTGCCGATTTGCATTTCTGTTGATATTTTATTTAATTTGGTCTTGGACCTTAATTTCATTTTGGTCAAACGACCTTTTATTTAAGTTTGGTCCTTGCTGACCGTTTATTAAGTTCTACATCTTGCACTCACCATGGCTTTAACTCGGTCCAGCGGACCCTCATTTAAGTTTGCCATGCAATTTAATTTCTGTTGACGGTGTGCCGAGCCGTTTTAATTTCTGTTGACGGTGTGCCGAGCCGTTTTAATTTCTGTTACGGTGGTCGTGCCGATTTGCATTTCTGTTGATATTTTATTTCATTTGGTCTTGGACCTTAATTTCATTTTGGTCAAACGACCTTTTATTTAAGTTTGGTCCTTGCTGACCGTTTATTAAGTTCCACATTTAGACCCTGCACTCACCACGACATTCACTTCCGGTCCAGCGGACCTTTCTTTTCGTAACAAGCAACCTAAATTCCGGTTTCAGTAACTCTACTGAGATATAATTCTGTTAGCATTTTATAATCTAGCCGTGGACCTAACCCTTTGTCTGATAACCTTTAGTTATGTTCTACATTTTAGATCCCATAATATACCTGTGCACATGATCTTTTACGTTGGTCTCCAGACCTTCATCTCATATAATTATCACTCGGGTTGCAGGTGCACTCTACGAGTCATCTCTATATTTCTATTAGATAAATGTTATGATTGTCTGTTTACCAAAGCATGTATTACTTCCCAGAATACTACAACACGAGGTAAGACTCATCATTATCTCACTCCCCTGATCTACCTTCTTCGTCTTATTCTTTTGGGGGTGTTCCTGTTCGATGTCCTGCTCCGCCCCCTTCTAACCCTGACATCTCACAGGGGTCTAAATGCCACAGACCGTAAACATTCATATCTTGTGTGTTTACAAAATAAATATTGTAAAGTAAAAACCAAGTCTCTCCTCATTGAAATGAAGCTCAGCGCAAGTTCAGTGAGGAAGACTTAAGCTGCACACGGTCAGCTGATCTACGGAGCACCTAACCTGCAAAGTGATCAGCTGATCGTGGGCGTTTCTAAATGCCCAATCAAGTCTGGCGCGGGCTTTTCAGCCAATCATTCAGCACCTGGCAAACTTTAAAAATCCCTTCTGTTCTCTTCCGCAGTCAGGCGTCCTTCAGCGACGCGCATAACCCCTCCTCCACCCCAATCTCCTCCAGTCCCCAGTAGGATATTCATCGACCTCAACCGACTACATGCCTAATCTCACATCATGCTGGCAGAGATCATAGACCTTGATGACGGATCCCAAGACTGTCATCGGATCGTGATTACGGCGGCACCCGATCACGGTGGGAGCTGATCGCGGACTAAAAAGGCAACAACCTGCCGACAATATACCTAGTACTCGTGGCATCCATTGCACTTCTGTCCGTCCTGGAAGAGGGATCCCTCGCATGCGGTTCTTCCTGAGGTTTCTACGTTTTTCCTTTAAGAAGGTTTTGTAGTTTTTCCTTACTCTTGTGAGGGTTAAGGGCAGAGGATGTCACAATTGGCGAAGTCCAATAGGACAATTCTCACGGACATGGGCCATCCAAAACTATCGCTTGACTGATGAACCACCACCAGTGTCTAGACCCCGGGGGGGTGTTCCTGTTCGATGTCCTGCTCCGCCCCCTTCTAACCCTGACATCTCACAGGGGTCTAAATGCCACAGACCGTAAACATTCATATCTTGTGTGTTTACAAAATAAATATTGTAAAGTAAAAAACCAAGTCTCTCCTCATTGAAATGGCTTTGTTGTAGTAGTTTCTGTCTGCGTCACATGCAGTGGACCAACATTTTGTTTGACCAAAAGAAGTGGTCTTGGTCCAGATCAAACTGAACAATGATCCGGTTCATTTGCAGTGTGATTGGATGGATCAGACTTTCATACCACTGGAAGTTGAGACAGATTTAAACAATAGAAGAAGAAAAAGAAGCGGGTGACTTGCTCAGGCCAGTAGGATTTCAGGCAGTCTTTGTCTACATCAATATAAGGTTTGAAGGAGGACGACGTTAATTTGGCGCGTTTGAACTTGTGTCAATAACTGTGCGTGTAGTTGGTACATAGGTAGACCCAGTCCATGTAAGTGATTAGGACAGGACATATGTTAAACAAAATTCTTCAGCATGCTCCCTTAATTGCTCAGCTAACTGGATCAAATGTAAAAAACGTAACAAAGATAGAACCTCAGATTGGAACATGGTCTCTAGACTTTCACTTGTGCAAACAATATTACAATATTATAATAATATAAGTAATTTAGATCTGATTGTATCTGTAAATTGTCCATAATATGTTTGTTTATTTTGCAATTTATAAGTTTACTGGATGAGTTATCATAAATAGCAGCATATGTACGTGGATCTTGGAAAATGTATAAAGTTCAAATTAGGGCCATAATATAATGCCAGAAAACGTCTCACTAGAGTGTGCAGAGACCACCAGAGCAATGGAAATAAAACCAGAACCCATGAAGATGGCTGTTCCCCTCCTCCAGTATCATTCTCCTGGCTTCATTACCCCTCACACCGCACACTCTGTGCTGGGGAGGCCAAGCAGCTGTCATTTCTGTTTGGCAGGAGCGTCTCTCCTCGCCACCGCAGCCACAAGTGACCTGTTCCTGTCTCCGAGCCAGGAAAGATGACAGCCCCTCTGCAGCCTGTGTGGTCCAGGTGTGGGCTCTGGGTATAAGCTTCATTGGGATCCAAACCCATGCCCGGGATTGCACTTGCTAGCTGATTAAGTTTTAATCTTGTTGTACAGATACTACTGCAGTTCTTTCTACCTTTGTGTGTGTGTGTACCTCCGTGGAACATCAGTTGACACAGTTGGACTATAGATCTGTTGTGGAATGAACCGGTGTTAAGGGGCAGATTGCTGCAGCACTCCCCTCGCATTCTCAGGAATGAGAATAAATGAGCGGACTCCGGCATGAACAATCCTTTATTACACCCATTAGCCAAAGGAGCACAGGCCTTATGAAGCGGGTGACACCAAACACACACACATGGCCTACTTATGGTTTCCATGGCAGTGCGAAGACCCCCCCCCCCTTTCCCAACCACCACCATCACCACCATCTCGTTCGCATACCATTACCACATTACCAGCCTCCTGTCTATTTGCACAATCAGTGGATACAGTGCAGTCATCTGCGAACTCAAAATTTTTCTGAAGTGCCAGCTAATAAGTGCGTCTCTGGAGCTCGTCCACCACCTCAATATGTTCATCAACACAATTTTTTTCTTCCCTCATTTGGAGAAACTTCTATCGATTGCAGAGTCATTAATCAGGAACTTTGCCTGTAAATTGTTGCTCTCTGCAAACAACAGCAGCGCCAGGTGTTCTTAATCAAGATGGGTTTGTTTCCTTTTTTTTTTTTGTGTGCATACATTAAAATTGCCAGGTGGACTACTTTTTCATTAATGTATTCTCCATCAAGAGCAAAGCAATGTTACAGCTCATTTGCGCTGCAGAGCTTCAGGTCATTTAAACATGTTTTGACAGGTGTTTCATTCCATTCCGAAAACACCGGCTGACGTTGTTGTAATTTCTATGAGAGGCTACTTAATCCCTGCTGATGGACAGAAACGCAGGTGAGCCGGACAACCTTCATTTTGTATGAGGCATTCTGCTGCGTCATTAAAAACTTCTCCTGTGGTGCTCTAGTGCTATTTAATAGATCATAGATCTCACTTAGCCGTTGCTTATCGCTTGAAAGTAACTTTTCTCATCGTGTTTTATATTACTGTTCACTACTGGGAGTTAGAATGTGATGCTTGTGTCTGAGGAACTGGACAGAAAGAAATGTGGACCGGGTACAACTGAGTTTGACCAAAATAAGGCACAAAAGCCAGCACATCACATCTTGAAATCTGTGAATAAACAACCTTGGCACCATGATGAAGTAAGGCGATGTAGCTCTCAAAAAAGCATTTGGCTTTTGGGAATTTAAGTGACAGTAGCTAACCAGCCCACCAGCCAGGAGTCCAAACCTGCAAAATATGTATCATGATGTGCATGCATCTACTCTCACAGATTTTTACTCCTCAGCACACATCTGTCAGTGTTGGCAGCCACACTGCTGCTTCCTCACCGGCACTGGTGGCTCCTAAAACTGTCAAACCCACACACATGGCCCTAAAGAAGTCCCTGCTCTTCAAAACAACTATGATGAAAACTTGCCTTTAACTTACAGTTACCTACAAGTTATTTAACACTCTTACACTCTGACCCTACCACAGAAGATTCAATTCTTATTGGCTTATAGAGCTGTGCGTCATCTTGTTATGGGGAAATGGCAGCAGTAAACAACGTCATATTTCCAAAGCTTTTATTTGACTCTGTGTGATCAAGTTTAAATTGAATGAGAATCAAATTAAGAAATGGATGAAATATATCATCACAAATGCAAACGGGTCAAAGCCCACATTTGAAAATACCCATAAACTTACTGCCACATGTGATGCAATTTTGATCTCATATGAACCAAAAGAACTGAAGGGTCGGTCTTGTTTCTGTGAAGGATTAACTGGGTCAGTTTGAGTCATGAGAGTTTCATATCCTGTATCTCTGGTTGACGTGAACAGTAGCTCCTGTCTTTTCTGTTTCCCCCGTTCCAGCTGTTTAATCAGGACACAGAGGGAAGCTTTGAATTCCTTTTGTCTATTGATGTGGCAAGGAGTGCGAGTCGAGTGGCTTGACAGAAAACCACAGACATTGACTTTTCCAACCTCTTGCTGGCACTTGTTTCGCGGTGCCATGCACAAAGCAGCAGGTAGCCGTGGAGTGGATTGATTACTCTTGTGATCACTCTTCTGAGATAATGTCCCTCCTTTTAATCATGCATTGTGCCTCTGCTCTTTACAAGGATAAGATTGTCATCAGCAACTTCATCACTGTCTCATTGTAAATGCCGTCCTAATTGGACAGCTCTGCTTTCATTGGAAGTTTGACTCTTATTTACTGCTTTGTCCTTCAGCTTCGACGACTTTTCCAAGGTGTTTGTTTATGCCTTTGTGCACAGCCATAGCGCAGGAGCCTTTTGTTTTTGGGTTGTTCATCCATCATCCTGTTGTTTTGAACACATTATCTCAAGAATGCATTGAGGGAATTTCTTCAAATTTAGTACAAATGTTCTGTTGGACTCAAGGATGAACTGAATCGATTTTTGTGGTCAAATGTCAAAGATCAAGTTCACTCTGATCTAACAAAACACATTCAGGCCTTTTGAACGCAACATCTCAAGGACATATTTAGGGACTTTCTTCAAATAAAATTTTGACCAGTTGTCATTTGGACTCAAAGATAAACGGGTTAGATTTGAGTTGTCCAAGGTCCGGTGAGCTCATGAGTCTAGAAGAACACTCTATGTGGAAGCTGAACTGGTTAGCCAAGGCATACAACTGCAGTGTGGTAATTCAAGTTGTGTCTGTTTGCTGATTTCTGTAACATGTGCTGTATTCTCTGTCACAAAGAAATGTTTAATTTGTGGTCTTCACCTCTAAGAGGCACAATTACAGATTTTTACTGCTGGAGTTTGGATTGTTGTTTTCCTGGGGAACATAATTACGGTACTTCTGAAGTTGCTCTTTGTAAAAATCAAAGATTTGGCAGTGTTTGCAGTATGTTAGCTTGATCCCTGTGGTGTTGTGCTTTGCTGAGTGCTCTGAAGTCAATAACCTTGCATTTACTCATTGGGCTCACCAGAGAGGCCTTATAATCCTGTAAATCCATGGACCTGACATTTCATCTAAAAACACCAGCCATTTACCTGCCACACATCCACCCAGCTTTGTTTTCTCTCCACCTTTTTGCTTGCGTTTGAATTAGGCTTGAAGATTTGAGCAGAGGTTCGGTTCAAAGAAAGCTTTAATGAGAGTTCAGCCCTCGCAGCCTCATGCTATCATCAGTAATCCTGTTCTTTTGTTCACTTTGACATCGGCAGAATTGACAGACCCTGCTCGCTGAGGCAGTCTTGATTTTACCAGCCTTCTCTCTTGTCAAGTCCTTTGTTGGGGTTTGTGATGGGACACCAAATACTCTATTTGCCTCGGAGGAAAGTGTTACAACCATCAGCCTCATGCACAAAACACACACACACACACAATGTGCAATTGTACCTCCAGGAGCTACCGTGTTGAAGAATTTGAAATGCCTTCTAGCTATTTGTTTTATCTTTCTCCTCTTTTCCAATTTCCCTGTCTTCTTTTGTGTTCCTTTTCTACCTTCCCCGAGACCCCACGTGAACTGGCAGCCAGTTAATGGCTAACAGGCAGATCAGTGGCCAGCCGCGGGGGTCCTGACTGACCTTTCAAACCCTCCCAGTTTATTATTTGCCCTGTCAAAGCTCCACATGCCACCATCTGACCTCCACCCTCACTCTCACACCCAGCGACCGTGCAACAGCCTGGCAGACACAGCCAGTCGGAGAGGGGAGGGAAGGGGAAGTCGGACGAGACGCCTTTGTTGTGATCACGAGTCTGTCTGGCATTATGTAAATAGTGCTTATCCCGTGCTAATTGCCTCTGCTGCCAGAAATGGCGTTTATAATGTGAAGGAAACAATTTACCAAGTTCAAATCTCACTGAATAAGACTGGGCCTGGTTTTCAATGGCATCACGAGTGGAATCTGCTACTGTGCCATCCCACCTGCATTCTACATTGCATCGCATCCAATCATAGCTGTATGCACACACTGTTGGCCGGTGTAATAAAGGATTATAATGTATATGTTGGGTGCTTCCACCTTGATTACCTTTTTGGAAATATACATATGAGTGTTAGAAAAGACGATCAATACCAGTGTTTGTGTGTTTGTTTAAGCTTTACAAAAATGTTGTACACATTTTGTGATGGCCGTCTATTCCATATCTGGGCTAGGAGGAGAATGGCTGTAGCTTCATATTTAAATAGCAGAGACTAGAGTGGTTTCATTTTTCTCAAACCAAATTACCCCATTTCCCAAAACGGCTTGTTTACAACCTGTCTAATTATCCACATGGTTATATTTTTTGGTCCATCACACTTTGCTGGACTCATGTTGCCGCATCACCAGATGTTAACTATTGCTTTGGTGTGGACAATTATCATTACTGATAGAAATTATAATCAAATCTCAGACCAGAGTCGTCATAAACTGGATTGATCCTTTGACGATTTCATTGGCTCCATTTCTTGTCGACGGTAGAAAGGGACCGAAGAACGTTTGTTGTGCTTTTGAATGGTTTTGTTTGTATTTTGTGTATTTTTAAAGGAACCACCTTGTGCTTTTCCAGTTTTTCTCTCTAGCGTGTTATAGGTTCTTTTGGGGTATGTAAAGCTGGATAAAGTTAAAAAAGCCGTTGCGAAGGCAGTTCCTCTCCCCCACCGAAAACACTCTGAAGCTGGTGAAACACCTCGTCTGTACTCCAGTCGATACTTTCGCATCATTGTGCTGTCATGCGACATCACAATTCCCCACATTTGCATGATCAGGGCCTAGCAGCTAGCCTGGCACGTCACCTAACAGAGCTGCATTAAGCAAGAGCAAAGGCTGACATTTTCTACACACGCTGGAAGCAATTGACCAATCACAAGAGAGCGGGCCAGCTGGCCAATCAGAGAGGACTGAGCTTTATCTGGAGGGGGACCTTAAAGAGACAGGAGCTGAAAAGGATAGTTTGAGGAACACTGTGTACACTTTTCAAGTAATAACCCAGATTAAAATGATGAACCTGAATATGAGGATAATATGTCTCCTTAAATGTGGAAAAAATCTCTAATCTTTGCTGTTCTTGCTTTCGTGCTGAGCCTCAGTGCATGAAGAGTGTTCCATGGCAGTACCCACTTGATTTTATTCAGTCAGCATATGGATGGCACCATTACTCCTTACAACCCTCTTTTCACACCAGTCAGGCCATTTTGCTGATCTGCAAAGCACAAAGAATTATCCAGCTCCACCCCCCCCCCCCCCCAGCTCCCTCTGGTCCCCCCAAACCAATTACTAGTTATCACAGAGGAGGAGGCTGTTCATCCATTAGTTCTTCATCCACCCAAGAGACGCTTTCACTCTAATTCAATTTCTCTCTCCGTTTTACATTAAAACTCACTCCAAGATGGCAAGATCTTAAAGTTAAGCACAGAGATTAACTGTGCATTTCTAAATCTCTTTAACAAATATACTTGGCTTGTACCATTAACCTTGAACAAGCTGATTAATTTAGCACCCAGCCTCCTTCACCAGTCCCAGAATCCACCGCAGAATTTCATAATCCAGCCCAACTAGGAGATGGCAATTATCTCACAATACTACCTTACTTACCGCCCAGCACAGCAGACAAGCACAAGTGCAAAGAAGGAAGTGAGAGACATGGTGCTGGTAGTAGATGGTGACGCCACAAGTTCCATTCATCAACTTCACCTACTTCACCTCCATCACCACATCTGCTCCTCAACACATTTGACATTGAATGTTCACGAAAGATCTTTTCTGTTTTTGTCCTTTTTTGTAATAGGTGTCCTTGCACTGAGAGATTACGGCAAGAAATTGGATAATAAACGTATGTAACTAGACAGACAATGAATTCCAGGGCGCTTTAAAAGAGGTGATACACTTTGAACGAGTTGCGCAATAAAGGGAGTGCTCCACCCAAGATTGGTGCTCAGAGAAGAAAATTGGCAGAATTCATCAAATGTTCTACTACAGGCATAAAAACTCCACAGCAGAGTGCGGGGCCTTAAATGTGAAAAATAGCCCAGGGCCTTGTGCTGTGTGTTTTATGTGGTTGGAGGGGTTAAAGGAGGCGTGCCATTGGTTCACGTATAGATGTTGAGGGCATTGTAAGATTTCCCCAGTGGCATTCTCTCTCTCTCTCGCTCTCTCTCTCTCTCTCTCTCCCTCTCCCTCTCTCTCGCTCCCAGTTCCCTGCCACCGGAGTGGTGCCTGAGTTGCTCAGACAGTAGCGCTGACTGTCTGCCAGTGATTTATGCAATCATAAGGGCTGTACTTTAGCGGACCTTGGCCCATATTTTATTCTGACACTTATTATTGAAATGAGACATTTGGGTGTTAAAGTGAACTGAAGCCGTTTTTCTCACCGAGACGACGAGGTAGCAGCAACGTTCACATCCTTCCTGCTTTGGGAATCACCTCAGGAAGTATTTAATTCCATTTCCACTTGTATATAGTTCTTTTTTTTTTATTCATGAAAAGTCATATCGAGGTTCACATTCCGAGAGGCAGAATTGCATCATTTCGATGTACAGTAGTAGCTGCAGCGTAGAAGATCCAGCACTCAGTCAGCAGTGAGCAGCACCTGCCTCACTGTCCTCAGCTCTATTGTTACAGTTTGGAAAAATCAATAAAGAGTCGACTAAGTGAAGAAAGATTTATTTTTGACATTTGGGGTCCTGGAAGTCTTGTTCATTCTCTGCATAGATGATGGTAAGAGAGTAGTAGGCCATGTATTTCTGATTTCTGAAGGGCATACATACATTTTAAGTACAAAAGATGAGGTAGAAAGAAACCAGCCACAACTTTCATGTGTTGCTCTGGTGACCTAACAATTCAGAGCGTGGGCCGTGATAAAAGGGGCCAATTCAAGTCATCACTCCACTCTCTGGCATATAAAACCATAAAATGCCACCGTGAACCTACGACTTCAGAGAAGCATTTTTATATGAAACATGCAACCAGGGATGTAAAGTTGCTCTGCAGCTACCTCATCGAAAAAACCTGTGGAGGAAGAACAGTTCAACATTCTGGGAAATTTTCTTATTTGCTTTCAGTTACATGATAATATGTGCACAGCTCTCATGTACGAAATGTTACATTTTAATCACCAGCCAGTCGCTGATTAGAAAGTAGAACCTTATGTATGTATACTGTTAACAGAGACTTTCTTCTGTAATCTTTGTTGCTACAATTGTCTCATGGACCAGAATCAAACTTCAGCATGTACAGATGGATTTGAAAAGTTGCTATTTCCAATCTGTTGAGTTGTTACCTAGTTAGTTTGAGTTAATTGTTGTAAAGTTTCTACAGTTTGCTCTCAGAGCCTCCACTCTGCTAAGAGGCAGTGCTCAAAAGTGCTGCGTGTTCTGCCCCTTGGGAGGTTTCCAAGTGTTTAGTCAATCAATAAGTATTTTAAAAAGATACAGTTTCCTGTTTTAGTCAAAGGTTCAACAGAGAGGCTGCTATCGGACAGGTTGATCTACATACTGACGTTTCTAAACTGTGATACATGCAGACCTGCTGTTGTGGAGTCTGAGCATAACACATCCCTTCGCACTCAACACCCAAGGTTAGACGCACTGGTTAAACAAGAGCGTGTGATTGCTCTTTCTACCTTTTGCTGGAAAGCCTTATCTGCTTGTCTGTGCAGCTGAAGTAGAAATAACGACCTTGCTTCATTCATTTTGCCACATTTCCAGTTAAACCGCGATAGGAGGGAAGACAAACATTTTCTCCTGGTGTGCCGCGTAAACTCCATAAAATTGAATGCAAAAACATTTCATTAAGATTCAAAGGGCTACATGCAAGTCATAAAGCAATGTGTGCGGTTAATTCGAAAGCATAAAAAAGCTAATGGACTATTAGAGTGTACTGCCCGAGGCTGCCTTTTCTCCTCACAGAGGAGGTACATCAATCACTTATATCAGTAATCCCCTGCAAGCTGCCGGCGGTGTCTTTGTCTCCTGCCACAGACGTGGTCCCACAGCAGAAGCAGCATCGCATGTGGCTGAAGTTGACGTCTTAACAGATAAACTGGCCCCGCTTTACTACCACTGTCACTATATCCTGCCCTCGGTCTTCTGAGATATTGATGGGAGGCAGCAGTCAATGAGAGAAAAAAGCAGTGACAGAGGAGACGCCTGGGGAGTCCGGCTAAGCTGCCGCGTGTTTGTTCTCTCCTCCTCTTCCTCATATACCTGCAGGAACAATGATAAGATGGGACACGGAAAAGAGAATGTTCGCGGCTGAGCTTTGCTGCAGGGTTGTATTTTTTAAAAACAGCCCCTTTTGGTGAAGTTTGTTTTCCTGAAAGCGGCTCTGAACAGCTTAAAGTGACGTGAGATATTTACCAAAGTTGAGACTTAAAGCACTCGGCTGCGTCACAAGTACACAATTTTCAAATATCTTTGTCAATATGGGACCCTGCCACGGAGAGTGTGAGGGAAAAAGAGAAAGACTTTTCATCCTTTAGTTACACTCGACTAAGCTGGTTTGCTGCATTTGTTGAGAGAAAGCTTGTGGTTGTCTCGGGGGGCTTTGAATGAAAACAAATTTCTCTTCCGGGCTACAGCTGCAGCATATCCATGAGCAAACAGCCAGCAGATGTGTCTTGGTCCAGCTCCTCCATCCCTGCACCCGTTTCTACCAACTCTTCCTGATCATCTTCATGCACAATTGTCCAACACATGATCTCTTGTGAATAATCCCTATTGGTTTGCTTCAGACCAATGAGAGAATTCCTGTCTGCGGAGCTGCATATGTTGGATTCAACAAACTCTACAGCTGCTAAATTATTTGTTGCAGATATTGTTCGCAGGCAGGTGCTCGTGAATGAATATGTATTTGTGCGATTGAAGAGAATAGTTTATGCGTGTATAATTACATTACAATATGTGTGAAAGAAACTTTAAGAGGCTACAGCTTGGAGGAAGTCACTACAACCAGAAATAATGTTAAATTTTGCAAAAACTAAAACTTAAAGTTTTACTCTTTAATGTCACTTTTAGCCTTGTGGTGTATCCTATCTCACTTTTCAGAGACTTAAGCTCTAGCAGGACATTTCGAGGACTGTGCTGATGGAAGATCTTCAGTGAAAATATCTGCGATTATCTCAGAAGCTGCAGCCAGTCTCATAGAAGCCTGTCCCATCTGTCAGATGTGACTGTGGATCCACACGACCGACTGAATACGTGTGTTAAGCCGGAGAGACATCAGCCAAAGAGGACACAAAGAGGATGGAAAAATCCCTCATGCAGGAGTTAAGGCTACTTAATATTCCCCTGTTGATTGGGAATTAATTGTTCCATCTGGCTCTCATGAAAAACCAGTGATGAGAATAGAAGAACAACACTCCTTTCTCTCTTCCTTTTTTACTCTCCCCTGGTATATACTGCGAGGGGGTAGAGCTACCTGCGAGTCCATCCTTCCCTCCATCCCTGCATTCACCGGTCTGCAATAATTATGTGTCATGAAACTTCACAGTTGTGTTAATCATGTAGTGAAGTCGTAAGCCCTTTTGATATTTTGGGTTCACCAGGGGGGTATTTCCTCTCCTTGTGACTCATTTCATTGTTTCACTGTGGTCATGGAGTATGACTACAGCAAACAGCGAGGCTAGGAAGAGAAAGAGGAGGGGGAGCCGGGGCTGGGCAGGCTGTACCATAGGGAGAGCTGGGAAATTTGATCATTTTTCTCTGGGACTGTCATACGCCATAGGCAGCCTCATTTGTCTGGTCCAACTCCTTTGTTTCCACTCGGCTGCCTGTTCCAGGATTAGGCTGCGGAGCGGGAGAAAGGCAGCGAAACAAGACCAGAGAGAGACAGAGACAGCAAAAAGAACTATAGAAGCTAATTATTAAAGTGCTCCATGTTTCTTTAATACACTACTTACAGTCTAATGTACATGCAGGAGTATTAAATGTGCTGAGTGGCCAAATAAAGCGGTTTCAGAGGGAAGCAGGGATGAGGGGAACTGCATTGGTGGGTTTTATTCTCTCCTCCAAATTGCCCTGCGGTTCCTCAGGAGCTGTGTTGACCCAGTTTATCTCCCGCTCAGGTGATTAATGCAACATCGCTGCAAACAAAGGTCACGTCAGGAGGCAGGGGAGCAGGTCGGAGCACAACAAGAGCTAAGGGAGCTTGATATTGCTACTGTTATGGTAGTGAAAATAAGTTGTTTGTAGTTTTGTAGGGCATCACTCAGTCTCCAGAGGCATGTGCAGGGAAACACACACACACTAACACACACACACCCACAGGAAGGAACCAGGAATGAGAAAAACACACAACACTGTTATTGGGTTAAATAGCCATTATACCATTATAAATATCTTTTATATGTGTTCTGGTAGCAGGTAATGACGTTAGCTGTGTGGGGGACCTTAAATTGGAAGAATAAATTCGAGGAACTCCAGTGAGTGTAAAGTTAGAGAAATGTTCAGAGCTTCCAGATGTATAAGAGGTGATTATAAGAAGTGTGTAGGTTCAGTTTGGAGTCTGCTCTCCGCTTGTGGCTTTGCTTTTTTGCTGCCGTCATAGTTTTTAAATCCAAAATGCAACCTGACATCTCCCTTTAGTCTTGGCGCTGTCTTTATTAGCGCCGCCCCCCCCACCATGTTGTGGTCAGAGAGACACGCAACAGTAATGGCATCAAAGCTTAACTCGTCTATAGGGAAAGCCCATAGACTGTAAAAAGCATACATTAAAAGATCAATCAAAGGGATTTTCTTTGAATCGATATCAGATTTGCCTTTCGCAAAGATGGAGAATGAGTGGAGGAATATCTGGGGTTAAAAATATAATCTTTCTCTGAAGGATTCCCTGTTGGCCTCTGTGCCTTTAATGTTCATTTAGAGGCGGCGCACATACACAGGCAGCATAACTTGAAAGTGTCGACTGCTGAAGAATTTAGGTTATATACGGTACTATAGGCGATGTGTTTGGTTTGTATGTTTCATTCTAAAGAGAGGCTGTGATTCACTGTGTCCGCCCTGCTCCTATTTCTCCACAGCTGACACTTGTGAATATGAATGCTCTCTTTTACTCGTCTAGCTATCATTAAAACTCATTTCATTTTGCAGTGCGTGCAAAACGCTGCACTCCAAAACCACATTTAAATGCAATTACAAGTGTGATTATTCTATGTCGAACCTTTTTTTCCCCTTTTTTTTTCAGTTATCTAAATTATAATCTGTACTTTCAGCGTTTGTAGCACTGCCCATTCGGAGGTATCCCACCTCCGTGGGGTGTCCTTTACAGAAATTAATGCGGCTTAATGAAGCAATTATTTCCTTTATAAGCCAGCTGTGCAAATTGTTTTCAATCTGCCTGAAAACCCCGCTCATTCTCTGAAGATGAGGTTAAAGATAGAGCGAGAGAACAGAGGTCATCTGGGCTTTGAACTAACAGACTGATAATGTTGCATCATACTGCAATTTTGTGCGTATGACTTCTAATATTGTATCCATAAAGATTTCTTTTTGATCATCTGTCCAGAAGACATGGCAGAGCCGTGTGGAGCAGTGTGGGGAAATGGCCCTGAGGGCGCAATGATGTCTTCATATGTTATGAGAGGATTTTCTGAGGGCTGATGCAGGAGATGCAGTGAACATTTTTAACAAGTTTAACCTACAGTATATGTAGGGAGACTCAATCAGTTATATTAGACATTTTATGTATATATATATATAACATAAACATAACTAATGTCCTGTTATGTCAGTCAGCCAGACAACTGTGGTTCTTTGCTTCTGCCCATTCTAGTTTATCTAAACCAGTAAGATTGTCTGTCCCCATAGCAACTCTGCCTATTGCAAACAGGCATCACATATAGGTTTTTGATAAAAATGCTCACACAATATGTTTCCTTGTCTTCCTCAGGTGAATGGAAAGGAGCTGTCCAAGTCCAATCATGAGGAGACCTTGGAGGCCTTCTGTGGTGCCAAGGATCCCGTCGTGGTGCAGGTCATCAGGCGGACGCCCAGCGGCCGGCCCCACGGCCCCCTTCAGGAAATCCATGTGGTGGATGTGTGCACTCAGACCGACATCACCTTTGAACACATCATGGCGCTGGCAAAGCTGCGGCCTTCGACCCCTCCTGTGCCTGACGTCTGTCCCTTCCTGCTCTCTGACAGGTGAGTACAGGAGGAAATGTATGATTTTACTAAAGTGAATATCAATACAGATTACATGTGTATTTAACATCTTTGTAAATCAGCACTCCTAAATACGATTGTGACTTCTACTTTCTTGGGTCAAAAATATGAGACAAAAAAGTCATTTTCAAAAAAAGTCATTTTTACTTAAAGATTAAACTACTACCAAAAAATGTTGATCAGTGCCACAAAGAGTTTGTAGTTGTGACCTTGTTTTGACTTTGACTGTTAATTAGAAGGAAGGAAAATAAGTGAGAGGTGGCATCGAGCTATGAAGCAGAAATATCAGTGTTTACAGAATTAGCATTATGCAGAATGCCTGTAAAATATAAATGAAGTTTCTAATCCGTTGCATAGTTGATTCTCACAAATGTAGATTAGTTGGTTTCTCAATGACCTTCACAACTTTATATAGAGAACAAATTATATATTCTGTTTACACTGTGTATATTATTTATTTTCTATTTATATTTTTGTAATTCCCTGTGTTTATGTTGCATCTTTCTTATTTATTACTTTTAAAGATGTCTGTTTTTCTTTGCTGCTGCAACACAGCAAATATCCCCATGGTGGGACTAATGAAAGATTATAGTTGAGTATCAATACAGAATGTATGTGTAAAATGTGCTCAGTATTTCAATGTTTGGCATAAAGTATTCATTTTAAATGTATCCTTAAGTAGATGAATGGAAAGTAAGAAGCTGATAGTATTCTTACATGATTCATGTTCACCCAAAACCGTCACAGCCTCAAGTGACTGTGAAAAATGAAGAAGGGCTAAAAGTATTTTGAGAATCAACTGGAGGTTTTCCTGAGAAATAACAAAAGAAAAACAGGTTCATTATCTCCTCTTCTTTCATTTTCATTAATATTCTTTTCATCTCAAAGGAGAAGTACTCTGAGAACAAAAATAGTTTAGCACAAAGCAAGATCTGGGTTTCAGCTCTTGGGACTGAAACAATGAAATAATAGCGTTATAGCACAGAGCCGGGGTGTCAGGACTATCTCTGTGAACCAAGTGTGTTCAGTACAGTAGTTAATTAATTCCAACAATGGTAAACATCCTGAGTTTCCGTTGTCATCTGTCACTGGAGACTTGCTCACACGTTCTGAGACGGAGTTTCAGTCAGCTCTTCCATCTGCGTTGCTCATTATTACAAACATCATCAAACTTGTGTGTTATTGTCGAGGTTACAAGCAAGGTATAAAACACTGTAACATGACTCTATCAAAATCATTGCCATGTGTATATATCTCACAGTATCACCATACTATTCCCCACAGGGCCTTCTCGCCATAATTGGAGCTACTTGGCGTATCCATTTTGGCTCATGGAAGGTGATTAAAGCAAATGGGCTAATAAAAAACCAGGCAACACTGTGCAACGTGTGCTTGTGGGATACTTACAGCCTGAGGCCGAACCCAAGTGTAATCAATGTGTCCCATAAAACTCACAATTTCTTCTCTTCATCTGAGATCAGGTGCACAGTTCAATACACATCGGATTTTATAGATACAGCAAATGTTTGTCACTCTGACGTCTGAGGCTCGACGGTAAAAACTGTAATTGTGTTCTTTGCACTCCGAGCCAAATGTTGTTATATGTGTAATATTGAGGGATCCGAGTATAAATCATTCAGACGTTTCCCAGCCCGGTTGTGTGAGTGGTCGGTTGAGGCGAGACAGTTTTACAGGGCTGGGCAAAGAGTCAGACGGCATTTGAACGCATCACTCAACATGTTAAACACACAGCGTCTTTTTAGAAGTTTGTCTCCACGGCGATTATCATGTGTGGCACTGAGGGTGCTCGTCTTGTTAGAACCCCACAATGCGGCTTTGTTCAGTGAGTGAGGGAAGCATAATAGAATGACACTGTACAACGTGGGGGGTTTTGTCTGTCAAGAGCAGGAAGCAAATTATGTGGATATGCTGTTATTAACCCAGGGGCTGTACTTTTATCACACGCACGTCTGTGGCGGTGAAAGCTCTCGACAAATCGTTTATTCTTCAGATTCCATCGAAGACAAAGGCGAGGGAATCCTGTCACTTCCAAGTATTGACATGTTTAAAGGAAAAAATGAGGGGTAGGATCTTGCTAACGCCCACCTCTCCACCTCTTTCTCTTTCTCTTTCTCCCACCCTGTCTGTCTCTCCCTCTCTTTCTGTCTCCACTGACAGCTGTCACTCTCTCCATACAATGGAGCAGGATTTCTATGAAGGGACAGACTACCTCTCCCCTATTCCAGCTGATGGAGAGAGGACAGAGGAGTTTGAATACGAGGTAAGAATCGCCCACGACGTCGCTGCTGACTTCAGCCTGTTAGATTTTTGGCATGGCTGATATTGTTATATTGTAGCTCCTTGCAGATAAATATTAAGATAGATAGATGCTCAGAAGTTCCGAAGATAGACGGAGCAATTAGGTTGAATCGGCTTTCATTCTGGGAGGGAAATTAATATCACCCTAATATTTGTTCATGAAACATGTGGCTATAGCCAGATAACTTAGCTTAGTCTCACTCTGTCATCTACACACAAATATAAACATACAAACACTGGAATAGCACTCGGAAGAGTTCAAACCCCCAAGGACCAACAAGTTTTAACCACATATATATTAGCTAGATCCAGATTTTTATTTGAACTGCACCAAATTGCACACACTCATAAATCTCAGTGCCCTAAATATGCCTGGTATTGTCCTATTTACAGAGATCCACATTTTCACTTTGGAAATCTATGAAAATGTGAATAAAACGTTAAAAAAATGCATAAAAGAAACGTAAAATTCCTGGATCCGCCCCTTTGTATGGATCAGTGCCAAAGTTTAATGGGCTCTGTCTTAGGTCTTGACCCATCCTCCCACTAAGTTTCATGGACTCCGTTTTATCGAAGACCTTCTGCCAAACAAAGAAACCAAATATGAAAACGTAACCCTGTTAGTTTCATCATGAGTTGTGTGCTTTTGGCCAAGCACAGTGTCTTCTGGGTGTCTTGATGTCACTGTGAAATTGTAGAAAGTAGAAAACCTTCAAATATTTGTTTCAGCGTTGACCGTAAAATTGCTGAATCGGTGCAATCACTGCAAACACACAGCAAAAGCATTAATACAGAGTTACACACATGTACAAACACGACACACCTTCCTCACCCCTGCAACCAACGGACACACATTCTGTCAACACTCGATATTTTGTGATGCTTATCAATCGGTGGAAGGGTGCAAACACTAATTGACTCGACAGACAGATCCCAGGGGCCCGGTGGTAACAGATGATCAGCCAAGCTGCAGACAGCTTGAAAAATCCCTTCCTTGGTAATGACGACACACCTCCATGTGTTTTCGCTTTTATTTCCCTGCAAATTAAAAAAAGAGGGAGCAGAAAAGCTCCAGACAGCGACAGTGTTACCTGAAATTTGTTAATTGTTTCCGCAACTCCGGAAGAAAACGCCAGCGAGCAGGTCGACTCTGAGCTCAATCGAAGCCAATTAAGCGAGGTGTGTTTGTTTGGCAGGTTCTGGTAAAGTAAAAAAAAACATGGAAACACATTTCTTTGCTGCTGCATCTTTACTCGGCTGTAAGTAACAAGCAGCTGCAGGTGATCCGATGCAGATTTCCATGCAGATGCACGGGTTCCTCCACAGTGTTGTGAGGAGGTAAACAAGAGTCTGTCGCCCCTCCCTGCGTCGCTCCAATATTCTTTATTTCGGAGTCACTGAGGTGGCAGCACGAGCCCTCAGAGTGGCCTGATGTATGATGATTGCTCCCCCCTCCCTCCCCCTATTTGTTTCATTTGAATTTGTTCTGAATGCTTCCACCCACTGAGCTCGAGCTGTTTCTCCACATCTGAAGAGATTTGTGCACCCACTTGGATCGCAGAGGCCCTGGTGTCAAATCGTAATAAATATAATGTATGAAATCCTCTGTTTATGCCTCATTGCTATTAACAAATCCTATTATACTGTGTATGCTTTGTAGCTCGCGCCATTTTTTCTATTTCATGCTCTGGGGGTTAGATACCCACTAATGCAGCCCTACTTACTGTATGTCAGCTGAAAAATGCCACAAGGGGGCGGGGGGGTAGGCAAAATCTGAAAAGCTTTCAGGGTCGACCCAATCCCTAACCCCCCGCTGACAGAGACGAAGCTAGAGTGGAGGAAAGACATTTCTTAAAATTACCTTTGTTGGATGAAAATGCACAGTGGGAGTGAGCAGTTTGCTTTGACATCACAGAGAAACCATCTAAATCTCATTTCTAATACCCCCGGGGTATTGATGTTTCTGTTAGAGTAATCAACAGCCCTGGAGCACAGTGGCTGATGAGGTGGAGGATGCCAAATGCTACTGAAATACACATCCATAGTTTTATACTTGTAGGCTGTGTGGATTAATAAAAGAAGTGTGATAGTTAGATTTTCACATTGCTGGACGTTGTACTTGCACAAAGTAGCCACAGGGATCACTGTTGTCTCCATCCAGCCCAGCCAATCATCAGCTGGTCCGGACCAAAGACTGTAATCAATGGACATCAACAGACACAGCATGTAAAGTACATGCATCACTGAACCTACATCACTGACAATCTCTATATTTAAATGCACATTTTGGTCAACTTAGTCATTTATTTAACAATGGATCAAATGATGATGTTTGTATAATCTAAGAGAATTATCACCCAATTTAGCATATTTTTGCCAATTGTTTTGGTAGGTGTGGGCTTTGACACCAAAAACAGCCCAGTGTCAATGCATCAAGAGGCTGCACTGGTGCGGTTGTGTTACTTCAGGTACAGAGGAGACATGAAATACATCTGAAGAAGGCTGGTTGAGGAGGAGGTCATGCAAGATTGTTTAATTAACTATAATTACTAAATTTTTCATTTTAACGATTGCAAGGTAAAACGTACAAATGTGACGTATGCATTATGGTGCAGTAGTAATTGACTGTGTGGGCTTGCACATAGTTATTCCTTTTTCTGGAGGATGTTTGTTTTCTCCCACAGAATTAGCTCAATCTGTGGCAGTAGCTGCTTGCATGTGAGGGAGCGCGAAAGTTCGTTCTCATGTGCAACAGAGACCAAATGAGAACTCCATGAACCTCTCAGGAACATTCACACCTATAGCCGAAGCTACGATGATGGCAGCCTGTGAAGATGGTAAAAACTTTGTGGCTGTTTTGACAGATTTTTCTGGTGTTGAAGAGATAGAATACTTAGGCAGGACAAATTACACCATGATGGCTGAAACAGTCTAGTTACTAAAGCCATTTTCTGACATGACCTGTGGATAAAGTCCGGAGAATTGGGTCCAGACTTTATCCGCACCTTTTTTTTTTCACACATGCACAACGCAGCGGGAGGTTCTACCCACAGACGCGTTCACAACACCAACAAATCCTCCGCAATATTCAGGTGAGAGGTAGAGCAGCCGGGTGCAGCTGACGGAGGCACGAAGTAGTGTTTAATATTCTGCTACGAAGATGACGTTGTTTTCTTGACAACACACAGACACCAGTGTCGGCTCTAATTGCCACAAACTCTCTTGACATCTTTGCCCGTGTCTTCTGCAGACTTTACACTTTACACTAGGCAGATAATCTGGAGGCTCTCACTCTGACATTTGCATTCACACATGCGCCTCCTCTGGAGCAAGAGTTCAGTGCATGTCTGAAAGCAGCTTCATTATCAAACCGATGTTTGTATTGCATTGTGGAAAAAGTTGAGCTAGGTCTTTTAATTTATTCTTTGCTGAACTGAATGCAGTGTCTGATTCAACACTGTTATTAACTCTGTTTCCAACTAGACTCCTGTGAAAGTCAGTCACATTCTCAATTTAATGCTCTCTCCACACAAGACACAGTCTACACGTTAAACCAGCCTTGACTGACACTGTTCAAGGGTAGGGTTGAGAAATGTGACTTCAGTGTGATTCTTCCTATAGTAACCTTTCAATCTGCACTGCGCATGTACTCAATATGTACTGGCAGGGTTTTGGAGCCAGAAATCATGGCTTGATCACATACTGAAGCCAAAATCACTCCTCTAACAGGACAACATTATAAAAACTAAAGTACAATAGCATCAGTGCATCTGTTGTAAGTTTCTGGACCTAGGACAGCAACAGTTTGCCAGTTATCTTCACTTTCATGCCAAAATTAGCTTGTTCTACATATTTCAATTTCGTCAGTTAAAGTAAAATGGACATTGACATCCACTACTCACTGAATAGGTGTGTTTTTTGGTTGTGGGACATTACAATTACCAAAACTTGTTTAAGGGGTTGGGAGTGAGCATTGTGTTTTCTCACCCAATCTGTTCAGTTCAGTTGAAATTGACTCACTTGTAGTATGCTTCATGTGGGTCAGTATGAAATCTATCAATCAAGCCATGGTGCAGACCCCGAGCATTTCAGAGCAGAGAATACTGTTTAGTTATTGCATGGTTTTGAAACCAAATATTTATATTTTATTATATTTGATGATTTGTTTAATATTAAAATTTGACTGGGTGATCGAAAACACATTTTTTTCTGGTATAACAATCTCACAATTTATGACAGCTTTACATTAACTAACTAAACAAACCCTAAATGCTGTACAGGAGATTATAATGTTTCTATCATTTTTTATGTTTGAAAACAGGTCATCCCTCATAGATAGAATTCCACACACAAGAAAACAATCCGTTTCCTTGGATCCCTTGCTGCAGCATGTTCCTAATCATTCCTTTGATTAGTTTCATTGAGTTCTGACGACACAAAGGAAAAAGTACTCCAAGCTCAGAGACTCGTCCGACTCCTCCATCCAAGCATTTGTGACTGCTTTTTCTATTACTGGTAATCAAAGGCGCCATTATTACGACAGCACCCAGTGTGCTTTGATGGTAGGCGCCAATCTTCTCCCTAATCACGCCATCGCAGTCATTAATTTACTGTCAGCTCTCGTCCCTGTGCCACGCTGCAATCTCCTGCCTGAGAGGCAGAGAGCTCGCCAGGAAGATGGAGGGAAAAAAAATCAAAAGGAAAGAGGGGAGACGGAGAGTGGTGAATGTGTGTTCGATAGATAAGGAGATAGTCCTCTTTCACGGAGGCTTCCGAGCATGAGTAGGTGTTCTTTCTACACAGTATTATCGTAAAACAAGAAGAAGAATAAAAATCTAGCAATGGCAAAGGGTTACATGTTTGTGCTGCACACACACACACACACATGCAGGTTTGATGTTTCATCCCACATGCCATGATTGTAGATAACTATTTTCTCCGATCATAAGTCTGCCGCACATTTATTAGTTATAATTAACTTGATTCACAGAGCTAGAAAAGGATGATGTAGTCTCTACTCACACCTCTGCTTTGCCTCAGTCTTTGCAATTAATCTGTGTGGTTTATTTTTAGACTCACGTTTCCAAGACATTGCTCGAGATTTCAGTATTTCCCACAGATATCCCTCACATCATATTAGCATGCAAGATGTGCCCTGTCTCTGTAGCTCCCATTACCTCCATGACTGCTCCGTTGCATCAGGAGATGTGCCACTAATAATATTGCTACCAACAATAATGGAGAAGCTCATTAGTAACAATTTTTAATATAGCTAATGACTGATTTTTTGCAGCTTACTTTGTTCAGGTAGTCGGCACCAGAGCCTCCTCCGTCTTTCGCTTTGTATCTCAGCCGGGGATTTGAAGCTGTCATCGCTTCTAAGGCAGTCAATTAAAGATCTGAGCTCCTTGTCAGGTGGAAGCGGTTGAGGAAGATAAAACGACAAAGCTGAGACGATGTCGTTTTTTCCTCCGCTCTCTTTTTTTGTCGGTGCTAATGTGTGTGCCCTGCTGAGTACACTTGTTTGTATAAGCAGAGGGTTTTTTGCAGGGACTCGGGAATTGTTCTTTTGAGTATGACTGTGTATGGGGGGGGGTGTAACCTGGCAGCAGGTCCAAACAAACGTCAATCTGTCAATATGTGAGAAAGGCAGAGGTATAGAGGAAATGACTGACAGGGGAGAAGGGGGAAATGAGAATTGAGCCATAAGGTCTGTTTATATGTGTACGCGGGGAAGTGGAGTGGGTCATAAATAGGATGAAAGGGGAAACCGGGGCACCAGGTGGCAGGCGTATTGGCCCTTTTCCCTTCTTCCCCTCATCTCATCCCCCCTTTTTGTCCGCTTCCCAAAGCCCTGCCACATCTGACACGTGTAACCAGCCAACCCACACTTGTCACAGAGGATATTAATCTCTCTGTTTCCGCGTGAGACCCCTCTGAGCCCCACCAGAGCCCTTGCTACCGCCTCATTTCTCTCTGCCCCCCCTCCCCTCCCTCTACCAAGTCACTCCTGCTGCTGAGAGTTGGTGCGTTTCTGCTCTAATGAAGACCTTGGGAGGAGAGGCCATTTCACACTTGATTCCCTCCAACACCCTTGATATGTTTCAGCATTTGGAGATGGAGCACAGCTCTTTGCAGTTTGGTGTTTGGCTGCGCCTGTGCTGTGGGGAAACTGAGAGCGTGAAGTTGTTTATGTGAAAATGTGGAAATGAGAAGTTGTGTTTGGTTGATCTTGATATAATTTAAAGGGGGAATGTGGTACTCAACAAAAGTTCTGGGTGGGTTTAATCCAATCTGACTTCTTGTGCATTGGTAAGTGTGAAAATTCAGACACCAGGGTACTAAGCTATGTTCCAAGAGGCTCATGGGAAATTTTGCAACCATGGAATTGTAAGTCAACAGTTTGTTGAGCTTTCCCCACGGGAAGATGAGGAATACGTTAGCAGCAAATATGAATATCTGGTAGCATTAGCATAATTATAGTGTATTTATAGTCAAACAGTCTATAACTTGGCAACAGCTTGAAAAACACTTGAGGTCCTCTGACATTCATCAAAGCCAAACGGAGAACGGAGAACGTCTTTCATCATCAAACACTTTGAGACTCAAAAACCTCAGACGAGAGTTGGCAATTTTCAAAAAACAAGTTGAGTTTTTGTGAGAAAAACTTTGTTATTTGATCTTCAGTGAAGCAGATCCTTAGTGTTGGCGCAGCCATTGTAGCCAGTTTAGTTTCATGTAAGAATAAAGAATTTATTCTGTATCTTAGATCTGTTTTTTCTTTTTTAGTTGTAGAGTTTTTGAGTCAAGGTGAACAGAGGCAGAAATATTTTATAACTGTTACGTCATCTATTGTGAACAAAACAATACCCCAAGGTCAATTTACTTTAGTGGTATAGGATCCGTGCCACAGGTTTCAATCACATCACATCATTTGATCTTCATTTTGTCCTGGAGTTCGACAAAAGATTTCACCTTTTAGCACTCGAAGGATTTTGCTTCCTTTTTTTGCTTAGAGTGTTAAAAAGTCAAATTTGACCATCTGCAATTTAAGGACAATTGGTCAAAGTACATCTAGAGAGAGAGTCTGTGTGATGTGATCAGATTCCAGAGCAGTTACTAAATGGAAACTGTAGTGTGAGGTTTTTAGAGTGTGCCTCTATATCCTTAACGTCTAACTTGCCCTTGCTCCAGGGATGACGATGTCTTGCTGTTGGTTGGTCGGCCGACCACTTTGCTCCGCATTGAAATATGTCAAATACGACTGAATGGATTACTGACATTCATGGTCCCCAGAGGATGAAATCCAATAGCTTTGTTGATCCCCTGACTTTTCCTTAAGTGCTGCCATCGGGTTGACATTTGTTGTTTGTGAAATTTCTCGACAACAATTAAATGGACTGCCATGAACAATCACACACACACACACACACACACACACACAGAGACACACACACACACACTCAGGGACATTCAGTGCAGATTTTCAAGGCCCCTTCAAACCACATAAAACTTTGAAGTCCTCATCAGCCTTGGCTTCTCTTTGTTTAGCACTAATCAGCAAATGTTAGCATGCTATCATGCTAAAATAAGATGTTGAACATGATAAACTTCATACCTGCTAAACATCAGAATGTTAGCATGTCACTCAAAGCAGCTGTGTTTCTCTTGTTTTTATGTTGTATCAAGGAAGTGGAATTGTATCGACTCAACAGCCAAGAGAAGTTGGGATTGACTCTGTGCTACAGGACGGACGAAGAGGAAGATGTCGCTATCTATGTCAGTGAGGTGAGTTAATATCTTGCCCTTAAAGATGGAGGACTTAAATGACTTTCCATTCACACAAGACTGTGAGCGTTCCATCTGTTAACTTAGTTTGCGATGATTAAGTGCTTCATTTTCATATTTAAGTTTTTCACTCGAGAAACACTGAATCTTTTATCTTCTCCCCGTCTGCCTTGCTCCGGGAGATACTGTAAAAATGCGTCATCCCTGCTGTTAGAAACATTTAAGTATTAATCCTCTAGATGAAAAAGGTATATGCATATTCTACATATTCTTTCGATTTCATTGCTTTGAAGTCTCACATTTGCATATTACACAGTTGTAGAAACAGACAATTATCACTGCTCGATAAGACTGGCCCAGTAAAATGGGAAAGCTGTATTTTTTTAGACTAAATTAGTTCTGACATTTAATATTCATATTCCAATTCATGATTTAATTCAGTGTTTGTGAGCAAAGCAAGATTCTCTGCCGGGTATATAATAATTTTTAAATTGAACTATTTTATTAAACATAAATGACATTATTGAACAGTTTGGCAGTGTGCTGACTGCATGATTACAATTTCAGTTGCCAACATGAAATTACTGCCAAGACTGAAACAAATTAGGAACAAAAAATACTCACAGGTCTCGTGTAAATGGTAAATGGACTGTATTTAAATTGCACATCTCCAGTCTTATTGACACATTCATTCATACAGCTCTCCAGCGTTTTTCCTATCACAAAACATTCATACACTGTCAGCTAAGCCGTCGGGGGCAATTTAGGGTTCAGTGTCTTGCCCAAGGACACTTCGGAATGCAAGAGGAGCCGAGAATCAAACCACAGACCTTCTTGTTCCCCCCCCGAGACACAGGAGTTGTCCTTTCATTAGAGCAGACATTAACGAGCAGGCTGTGTGATACATGTTAGCAAATAGACTCTTGCCCTCTGATTTTCTCCCACTTGTTGGCAGCATAAAAAAAGAGACTGTTCTCCGTTCTGCTTAACTTTCTCCCCGATTCGTTTGAAGTCGCCTCTGACCCTGCAAGGTGTTCGCTTTGAGAGCCGAGTGGAATATAAATCACTGAGGTCCGTGGCTGCTGGCAGCAACATCCAGTGTTCACACTGCAAAGAAAGAAGTTGTGCTAAGAGGAGCGTGCTGCATTTAGATGAGTTGACTAAATGTCACAGTGCACAGGACGGTGTTTGAGGTGGTGGAATGTGCTTTGATCTTGCATAAATAGTGAGAGCACATCATTTCAAAGTAAAAAAAGATGCAAGGTCATTTTAAAACAGACATAATTAATCCAGTTTTGCAGCTCCCATTGAACAGTCATATTCGTTTCAGTTGTCTTGCACAGAACAGTGGTCACCAACAGCAGAAAAAATACATTTCCTTCATCCAACGCACCATCCATTTCCTACGCCTATTCATTTCTATTCAGAGGCTTGAATCTATCCCATCGTGCATAGGGCAGGGTCCATCCTTCACGTCTACAGCAGACTCAAGACAGGCATTATGATTCAAATGGGCAGTTTTCAGAGATTACACTCTACCTGCCGACTCTTTGTCAGCAGCCACGACTGCATGGCTGGATTTGTGAGTCTGCATGTGTTTGCCATCATGGAAAAATAGGGTTCTGCCTTAGTGGATTTCTGTGGCAGGAGCTGCCTCCGTGGTCTTGAGTATTTTAGCAGATCTCTGACGGATTTTGTCACCATGATGGCTGAACCATCCAGACCCCTCAGGTCATGAGGGACAAGTCTGCTCTCTGTCCCCAGAGTCAACACGAAACATGAAGCAGCAGTGTTCACATATCTGAAACAAGTTCCCAGAGAACAGCAGGTCTGCTGCAACTATTAGTTTTATTTATTAAATCAAATACTTAATCATTTCTCACACTGTTCCCTTCACTCTTTAGTTTCTTTTTCAATAATTTCTTTTTTACTCTTCTAATTTCTTTTTAAATGCACAATTTGTAAATGTCTTATGTGGCTTATACAATTTGTCATTATGCCTTTAATATTTTAATTTATGAAATATGCTTTACAAATAAACTTGCCTTGCCGTCTCCCAAGAATTCAAACACAGTGAGAGGAGCATACTCCTCAGAGAAAGGTCGTAGGCTCACTCAAGTGTTCTTGCTCTATGGGAAACTAGCCACAGCCACAGATCTTTGTATTTCAGTTTTCAGTTGTAGCTTCTTCAGGGTGTAGGTGCTCTCCTCAGAAAGCTTACCTACAGTTTCCCCTCCACTCCAACACCCAGTTCTGTGTGGTGACCTCCCCCAGTGTAATGAGTGGTCCTCTGTGTAGGAGTGGACCATCATGAAGATGGAGTGCCACAGCACCTCACCATCTCCAGAGATGCTACCTGATAGGAGAGAGTGAAACGAATGGCCCCAGACGCCGATTGATTGGCCGATGAAAGAGTGTTCTGCCCCCTTGTCCACTAACATTAGTTGTAGGAGGAGCAGGTGCATCATGTATTGGGGTTGAGTGATAGGCTGTAGTTGCTATATGCAGAGGCCCGTGCTCTGTCATCCTGTCAGCATATGGCAACTGAGGTGCATGCAATTGAGGGGTTAAATGATGAAGGTGATAACTGAGTTTGTTCCTCTGGGCTGAAAGGCCTTTGGAAACTGACCAGGCAACAACAGGAAAGCCATTGGGAACTATGGCAGCAAACCTAGTGTGTTGCTCACATTGTTAATAAAAGTCTAGACACTCTAGCTGGGTGTTGTCTTTAGAATGAGTTAAAAACAATTTTCAGCCACTCCTTGAGTCTCTTGAATAAAAGTGTTTGAGGGTCATTATTCAGTTTCCTCTACTTTTACAGATCTGTCCAAACAGCATCGCTGCAAGAGACGGACGCATCCGAGAGGGGGATCGCATTTTGCAGGTACTGTAGGCCCCCCCCACACACATTTTGTCACACACACAACCGCTGTCTTCCTGCACAAGAGTCCATTCATTATTAATGGCAGTTCATTAAAGGGGGAACTCGCCCCCGCTGTGAATGTTAGAAGGGGAGAAGTGCCACCCCCCCCCCCCCTGGCTGTTTTAGTTACCGACTCAGCATCGACACGGGTTTCTAAGAGTTCTGGTTCAGGAGGGCGCTGTGCTGCCGCTCGGCTCAGCCTCCTGTGGGATGGCTGAGAGGCTGTGACTGTTAATAGCCTCAAGCTAGGGCTTCAGGCCTGAGATCTGCAGGAGGAGTTCAGCACCTGACAATAAGCTGCAGGTCTTAGGGCTGTGGGCTGGATAACACTGCCTCTGTCGTTTAGGTGGATGATTATTGTTTTTGTCGAGGTTGCACTCTTGCTTTACTTCTGTCGCTTTAATCACTTGAAGGCAGTGAAACATGCTTAAAACTCGAAGGGCAGTCAGTGGAGCGCATACCTCCGCAAAGACCCAACAATCCACCATCATTGTCTAATTCTTATGGAAGAAAAAGAAAGTGGTCAGATCAACTAAATTATTTATTTGCCCTCAAAAAATATCCTAAACTTATGCCTGTTTACACATTCAGCAAAAAGAGCGACCTGAGTTTGGTCATCACCAACTCCTGAGGGAAATCTCTGGTTCTTACGCCTTCTAGATGTTCACTGCTTTTTTTCTCAAAACATTAAGATGCCACAAATTGGGGATGTTTGCAGGACCCAGATGATGAATGGGTGCTAGAGGATGAAATTGAATTCAGTCTCATTTTCTACAATAGAGTATTATGAGAGAGGAAACAGGAATAAAGTCAAGTAATCTCTGCAAAAAACACTGCAATTAGGAGATGGAGGGGGCAGACGCATAAGCACAGCTGGTGTAATTGTGTACCAGTGTCCACCATGTGTTGTGTGACTGATTTAGGCCAGGAGAGGGGGTGTATATTTGTGAGGCAGACCACTACTCTGGTACTATTATCCGCCAGTGACAGGGCCATTAGTCTGCCTGCAAAAAGATGGACGCCCCCTGTCAGAGGCCAGTTAATTGTACGGCTAGATGTGTGTACGCTGCCGGATACACCAGCTCCGTTGGTCCACAGCCACTGTCCCATTCATAACACCAGCTGAGTCCTGCTTCATATTCCAGAGTGTTTACACCTTCCCCGGCACTGCCACTTTTATTGTCGTAGTTGTTTTTTTCTGAAGGGCTTTTGTATTTGAGTAGATAAAGCTGGCATCCGTGCACTTGTGTTTATATGCCTGTGTTCAGATGTTTGCATCTGTGTACACAATACATGTTTGCTTGCTTGTGTTTGATTTGATAATGAGTGTGTTAATCATGTTTTGTATGTCATCTTCAGATTAATGGCCAGGATGTACAAGACCGAGAGGAAGCAATGGCTGCACTCTCCAATGACGAGTGTCGGAACATCGTGCTGCTGGTTGCCAGACCTGAGATGCAGGTCAGGATTACCCACAACCTTGCATGAATCCACTGTTAGGCTCACATGAGGAAAGGAAACACACAATTGGCAAAATACAGCCCTGAACTTTTGTCGTTCACGGGATAATCACTCAGGGCAAACCTTAGTACTCAGGGGTAGACGACTCTCTCCCCTCCCCACAACCACTCCCAAATGGAGGCCACCACGGAGACACCTCATGTTTTATTTTTATGTAGCGCCAATGTAATTGACTTCCAACACTAAGCCGTAAAAGCTAATGGCATGCTAATGTGGAGTGAGTTCAGGCCCAAGGCCGATGGCAAATAAGTGGAAGGACTCTGCCGCAGTGCAGATGAGCCAGGAGCAATCGTGGACTCTTTATAATTAAATGTGTCTAAGTACTAAATCTGAAGTTTTCAGTTATGGATCCCATTTGATTCGCATCAAACAGACAAACAGATGATGGGTGGTGTGCAGCAAATGGGTCAAAGGTGGCAGTCCCATGTCCATTAAATTGCATTGGCTTGATTTCAAGATACGAATACATGTTTTAAAGATGAGGGGAGTTGTTTTCGTTGTTTGAGAAATAGGAAAGAGCTTAACGATGCTGGAGGTTTCTTATTTCAAAACCATGCTGTGTGTTTTTGCAGAAAATCCCATTAGGGCACCCATTTGGAACACCCAACTATTTATTTTGAGAGTGTGTGGCCACAAGCTTTAGGACTTGACAAATAACACTCACCTCCCTCTCTCTCTCTCTCTCTCTCTCTCTCGCTCTATCTCTCTCTCTCTTTCCATATGCTTTCCCTCTTGGTTCACTCTTAGCTGGAGGAGGCCTGGCTGGATGATGAGCACAGCGAGTTCCTGGAGCAGCTGAAGATGGAAATGTTGGAGGAGCAGCAGCGAGAGGAGATGGAATTAGCTGCCTTACAGGAGGAGCAGGAGAATGAACAGGTCAGACAAGAACAACAACACACACACTTTGTGCAATTACAAATCAATGACATGATTTGTTATCTGGCTTTAAGAAACTTTGGGAAATTGTTCCTTTTTGTTTGCTTTTAATAAGACAAAACCCACTAAAACAAGTGAGAGCAATAGCAATAGGTCTAAGTTATCTTCCCACTTATTGACAGACCGTAGTACTCAAATTATAACGAACACCATACCATCACACTGACCATTAATTGCTTCAACAGTATTACGTCATTAATCACAGTCAATATTAACCTTTTCCTAGAAATTACTAAAGATCTAGCCGATGGCAGCGATGGAATCAAACTCTTCATTGACTTTTCTCACAAAGCTGAGTGAAAACCATGGCGTTGCCCCTTTGAAATACAAATACTAAATACTGATTATGAATATTTATGGTAGGAGACCGTTGAACCATTTAAATTCCAAACATAAGTAGCAATAATTTAAAATTCTGTTTTGTTGGATGGATAGCATACTGCAAAAATCCATATAAATTGGACTTCAAACGGCACAGCACAGAGGAAACAATCCCTGAAGTAACCAAACTGTCGAAGAGAGTTACGCACAACAGCAAACAGAATGCAATCCTTCAGGCAAATGCAGATAGGAGTTGCATTCACTGAACTCTGAAATATTTGTGTATTTTTTTATGTTGAATTTTTGTTCTCGTTCTATGAAGAAATTAAGAATGTAAACTACTCTACTACAAGGCCATGGTCACAACCCAGTATACGGCTGCAGTTGCAATCTCCCCAGTGTCAGCTGGTTTCAGCCTTCTATCCGTTTGCACATGAGCTCAATTGTACATAAGGTGAACCGGAGAGCATCAGGGTTAGTCATTTTATCGTCCAGTAGAGGCATTTGTATTCACACATACACACATTGAGGTTATTGTCTTGAAAAGTTCAGGGTAGCAGTGCATATGTGAAAGCAGCTTTTTGTCTCTCACACAGCGCACATCCTCCTTCTGGGTAACACACTGCTGCTCAGCCTCTATGCCGTTCACTGACATTTGACATGGAGAGAGTGTGCCATTTTCTCACAGGGCAGAACTGCCAAGTGTCTATTATGGAAAGTAGCTAAGGTGCACTTTTTTTAGAAAAGTTTTTGACAGTTACGAAAAATCTGTGAATCTCGCGATAAGATGCCAACACTGTAAACACCCCCTGTTTTTGACAATTCATTTGAAGAGCCAATCGGGAAACCCGGAATACTCGGCTGGTTGAAAGTGACACAAAATTATCCTCATGTGGATGTTTATAACATAACTTACATTTTTTTGTGTCACATATTTGCATATCTGAGTATTTCAGGTTGCTTTTGTTTGTTCCTTTCAGCAAGCAGAAGATGATAAGCCCACCTGCTCAACACTTCCTCATCACAAGAGCAGCGTACTGAGTATAAAGGACAGAATGGAAAGCTCGGAGCATAATGTCCTGGCTCAGATCCAGAGACGTCTGTCCCAGTGCCTGAGAGACAACCGGGACACACACTGTACCATCGGCTCCACCCGGCTAGAGGACAAAGACGACGAGGACGATGAAGAGATGGAGGGCGAACGATTCCAACAGCTGTTGGAGCTTAAGTGTCAGATCCGTAACAGCGGTGAGTACGACCTGTTCTACAGCCGCCGCAGCACCATCGAGTGCAGCGTGGGGGAGCCGGGCGGCGTCCAGCACGAGCTGCGGCTGCTCAACGAGGAGCTGCGCAGCATCGAACTTGAATGTCAGACCATCATGCAGGCCCACAAGCTTCGTCAGGGACAGCTGTCTCCCTCAACGGGCCACTCTGCACCCTCCATCAAAAACCAAAGCCTCCACCACGGCGAGCCCACAAAGGGTAAGCTGACAGACATTCATGGGAGGCTGGAGAAATCAGACAAGGACAGCTCCAGTGCCTATAACACAGCGGAGAGCTCACGCAGTACCCCTCTGGCAATGGACCGCTCCCCGGAGCATTCGCTCCAGAGGATGGTGAGTCTCACCAACCAGAGGAACCTCTGCAGCAGCCTGGCCTCTGCCCACTCTCTGAGCTCCAGCCCCATCCCTGTGTGCCGTGCTCCTGTCCAAGGCATAAGCAGCAGCCCGGACCACAGCAATCCATCTGAGTCGGAGCATACTCCTCAGGCTGAGGAGGAGGGCAAAGGGACACTAAAGACAAATGCTTGCCAGATTCCTTACTTCTCTCCATCCCACAGTTCCCAGCAGAGGCAGACCAACATCCCGGCTCATGCCCGTCACTACCAGAGCTACATGCAGCTGATCCAGCAGCGCTCAGCCGTGGAATATGCTCAGAGCCAGCTCAGCCTGCTCAGTGTGTGCAAAGAGCCTCAGCGGCCCATTAATGAGCCCAAGATGGAGTGGAAGGTCAAGATCCGCAGTGATGGAACCCGCTACATAACTAAGAGGCCGGTGAGAGACAAGATCCTGAGGGAGCGAGCCCTGAAGATTAAAGAGGAGCGTAGCGGCGGGATGACTACAGATGACGATGCAATGAGTGAAATGAAGATGGGGAGGTACTGGAGTAAAGAGGAAAGGAAGCAGCACCTGGTCAGGGCAAAAGAACAGAGAAAGAGACGAGAGTTCATGCAGCGTAGTCGACTGGAAAGCTTGAAGGAAAATCCTCAGAGCAGCAGCGAGGGTCGCAAGGAAGTCAGCATCATCGAGCTCAGCCACAAGAAGATGATGAAGAAACGCAACAAGAAGATCCTTGACAACTGGATGACCATCCAGGAGCTGATGACTCATGGTACTAAGGCCCCTGAGGGAGCCAAGGTGCACAATGCCTTCCTATCAGTCACTACTGTATAAAAAACACACACATTCTACCCCATGCGGTATAATATACTTGCCTCGTTCAATGTGGCGTTTTTATGGAGGACAATAGGAATATTTTTCACACTTTGTAACCCAAAAAAGCATTTTGTAAAGAATTTATCAGTGGTGTCATGGCATTTTCTTCATGTTTTTTCCACTATTGTTTTTCACATCACTCTGCGTGAAGGAAAAAAAAACATTTTTCTATGAAATTATGACTATATAATTATTTTATTACTTCACACTACGCATTTATCTTTTCAAACTTTTCAATTCTATTTTCATATTTATGTTGTAACCATATACCTGATAGTTGTGTGAACATCTTCTTTGTGTGTTACGTTCACATGCCAATTGCAAAACGCAGGGAATTAGTGAGTACGATCTTCCTTTCCTTTAAAACCGAAATCACAAAGTCAAGAGTTAGTTGAAATTACATTTCAAGCTATCAGTGCATTGAAGCAGCTCAGAACTCCAACCTGTCAAGACAGTCAACCACACAGGTATAACAAAATATGATGGCTTAAATGGTTTCAGTTACGCTGAGTTTAACTATGCCAGTTTGTTTAATCTGTAAAACCTACTGAATTTGCTAGACAGTTTAATTTTGAATACAGTTTCATTGGTCAAGAATTTAAGCCAATAAGCTAATAAAATACCATTATGAAATGTTTATGTATTTGAACAACTACATTTTACCCCATTGTTACTGTTATTAAATACAAAATGATGTAATAACAAATGCATTCCAGTCCCACCATCAATCTTCAGAGCTTCTCCTCTGTAACACTGGACTCACACGTATGCATTGTGTTAATGCTTGGCACAGGGAATGCCAATTGCTTGGTGCTGCTGCAATTTTCATGACGACAATAAATCACAGTTTCATAGTTGGGATACACAACCAACCATTTTCACTAGCGATGCAGTCAGTGTAATGCTGAAGAGAAGTGCACAGGAAATAAAATCCACAACCAGATGAAGACACACCAGGTTCACCAGCTGCCTCTGCCTCCTCTGTCACATTAATGTGAGTTGATTGGCTGATTCCTCACAAGCAACACATGATGACAAACTTATTCAACGTGAATGAGTTGTTCCAACGCATGCGTGCTACCCCCAGGGTTACTCTGCAGGGATATGAGAGGGGAAAATCCCCTTAAAACGTATGAAGTGTTTCACCTCACACTGCCATATCTAGAGGTTGTAGCTTGCAGAACACAAGGTTTTGGTCAACAGAAAACTTTTTTATTATGAGCATCAACAATTTTATAAAGGCATCTTTTAAAAGTTGGATACCCTACTACAGGAAACTTTTAATGTGTTCAACTTCTGTATCTTAAGCCACTTCCAACAAAGATACAAACAAGGAGACAAAACTTAGAAAGCTGCAAGACTGAGTTCAATTAAAATGTTTACTTTTGTCATTGTCAGTTTATTTCGACTCAAATATCAAAATTGTTCATATGTCCTGACTCATCGCCAGCACTTCATATTTGTTTGTCTGGTTTGCAGCTTTGGGTAAAAAAACATTTTGTATTCACTTTTATCCTGGTTTGAGTTTTTCTACGTGTTCAAAAACTGATGGACCTGCTCATATCTTTTACATGCCAGTATTTTTACATAATATTGACTCCATAGCCTTAACAGCAGAAACCGAATGATACGCTGGTGTGGCAGCCTGATTTCACACTCATTCAATAAACCTTCTCTTTATACCATTGTGCGACAGAGAGATATTACTCAGCCTTATTCATACATTGTATAATTTGAGTTTTTCGTAACTGAAATATTTTGTAGTGGTTTCTGAACTATGTTTGCTGTCACGGACTGGTGTTGGGAGGATTGCCACTGAGCAGGACTCAGAACACAGCTATTGGATAATGGACAAAGTAAAATGGTGAAAATTATGGGTTACCATTTATCAGCAGACATTATAGTTCAGTTACATGTACAGTATACTATTTCCAAATGCCTCATTTTTCACTGAAATATTGTAAATTTGAATTTAAACCAACCCCTGTATTGTTTTGAGTAAATGTCCGATGGTCTCATTACAAGTAATGCGTAGTTGGCACATTTGTAGCCAGGTAAAATGTGTGATAATGGTGAACTTTGCAAAAGAAATGATAATAAATTATTGGTTTTTGGTATAACATGGCACTGAATCATGTTTTCTTTACTATTCAGAGACTTGAAGGTACATGAAGTGTGAAGTAAGATTAATATCTGCAATACAGACCAACCTTTAATATAAAACCAACATGATGCCAAACTCAGCAAGCTCCAGCACGCTTCGTAGTTGTTTAACACATTTATTCTTATATTTCACTTTTCAGTGAAGTAGTGTGAACTGTGTGAAAGTGAGCTACAATCTGTGCTGTTCCTCCGATCTTTGAGGATGGTGCTGGGAGACAATGGATAAAGAAGCACTGGTCAGGAGATCACGAAAGAAAAAAATCCCAAGACTACTGAAAATCACTGTGTGGATAAGCCCAGTTTTGTGAAGTGAAGCAGAATTACTTGTTCACTGAACACATGCTCACCTCAGATATCTTACTTTTTTCTTCCCTTTGTGAATGTGTTCAAATATTAAACACAGGGAGATTTTAATTAAAATCAACTTCCACATGGATGACTTTGTGTTCATTAAAATGTTCCAACCCCTTCATCATCTCTATGGCCTTGTCATATGCAAAGGAATAGCTACTGGGATACTCTGTATTATCTTAAGTTGTCAGTGTGCTATAGCTGAAATTGGAGTGTTACGGATACAGCACTGCCTGAAGACTGTTCTGTACTTTCCACAAGAACTCAAAACTTGTTCATTATAAGGAAGTAGTAAAATGTAGAAGGAACCAAGTCATGCTGATAATAGAAATTGTTCTTGTTATGCATAGTATAGGCATTATGTCTTAGAATTCCAGTGGAGTGCGGTGACTTATACACGTGTGAGAGCAGAGCTGTCGATCCTCTGCACAACCACCAACACCTGAAACCCCCCCTAAGTGCAAGATTCAGCTGTTAACTACACCATGGGTAGTGTAAATTCCATATGACACATCAGGGCACTGTAATTTACCATATACACAGTTACCAACCCTAACCACAAACAGAAAAACATTGATATGTTATATCATATCTAAAAATGATATGATTGGCTGGTGTACATGTCTGTCACTTATCAATATGCCTGCCAATGTATGACCACGGTCTTCAGCCTGAGAGACAAGACGAGACAAGACAAGACGTTTTTCAAAAGTTTTAATCTGGATCAAACTGATCCAGATTTGGAAATCTCTTTTTCTGCTATCCAGGATCACGTAATCCATTTTATTTTTATGCTGGTTTTTCAAAGCAATGTGGGATTGGATTACTCTGATCCGGATTCAAACTTTTCAGGATTACCAAATCTGGATTACCTGTGGTCTAAATGGGACTATCACAATGTAGCTATGTAAAGAACAACAGGTAGAATAGTGTGGGGTCACTCCAATATGCTTTATTTGAACAGAAAATAGGACTGAACGGAACAGCAAACAAACAATATAAACATCTCCCTCCATTGTCCATTTCTTGGAAACAGGCAGTCCACTCATCTGAGACCTACAACAAATAAATAAATACATACTTTACTCACAAATACATTATGGATGTTTCGAACAGGTTTCAAACAAAGATTTATTGAATTGAACTGGATAAAAAAAGGCTTAAATGTCCAAGACTTAACAAAATAAATTACTTCTTAGTTCTTGTTTTGAGTAGTTCTTCTTATGAGTTCTCCTTCTTCTTCATCATCATCAACTGCTTCGTCGGGCAAGAATAAGCTGTTCCTCTGCTAGATGGATCTGTACTTCTGCCCTTTCAGTCTCTTTTTGCAGAAGTACCTTATAGGCGTCATCTTTCTTTGGGTGCTTTGAGCCTCTCTCTGGGGGTCCTGTGGGAACTAGGCCTTCTGGCTCCACCTGTGATTGACCTTCTCCCTCGATTACAGGGCTGAGATTAAGAATAAATGTTTCTGAAGAAGGCTCACTTTCTGCTGTCATCACAGGCTCACCATCCTCTGCAACATCTTGGATCCCATGCAGAGCTTCCGACTTTTCACCTCCAATAATATCAAGGACTATGTCTGTGTATTCAACCCTCTTATATGGGTTGTTGCCTGTTTGGCTGTTCTTGGCTTCAGCGTGGTCTTTTGTTGCCCTACATAGCCTACCTACTTTATGTACTTCCTGTTGAACAATTCAAGCGAAATTGATGAATAAATATAAATACTGTAAAATGCATGATATAAATGTTGTATTATTTAACTAACCAATTTTAGTTACCTAGTTTTATTACTGATATCCACCATGAATCCACCCTCCTGCTGGGATCAGTTTAATCCTGATTTTTGGGATCACAATGATCCCAATCCTACCAAAAAGTTTTGAAAAACCCAAACTCAAGGTTTGATCCGGATCAACAACAAGATTAGATTACGTGATCCAATCCAATTTCTGAATCCTTTTTTTCTTTTGAAATACCCATTTTCAAGATTTGATCCAATCCGATAGCCGTAATCCGATCAGATTACTTTTGAAAAACCGGCCCCTGAAGCTAACGAGCGAATCACAAACAACTTTCAGTCATTGCACCGTCATGTGTTTTGGGGGCGGGGCTTTGACGAGAGGACCAATAGGAGGGGTCAGGATGTATCAGTTGCGTTTTTAGAAACTGTAGCTGGCTCTTTTAGCTTTCCGGGATACCAACCCTAGCTTTCAACCCTAACCCTAACCCTCCAGTTCTACTGTAAGGAACCTTGACCAGAATTCTATTGACTCATATATTAAACAAGCTGTAGGAAAGGTGAGTCCTGAACAAGCCCTGAGTTATGTTACTTTAAGCTAAAGCTTCCATCAGTTTATTTTGGTGACATTGCGCGATGATCCGAGGTTATTAACAGTTCACATCCCTCTGAGATTAGAAGGAAGAGGGGTACTATATGGTGGCACCATCACTGCACTGATGCTGCACTGAGCACTTCACTCTTTCTCAATATACCACATATACCAACACACAAATGCATATACGCACACACACTATATATCACTTTACTGAATGTGATTACCTTTGTGTTTTCTCTCCCACATAGCTTTTCGTGTCTGTCCTTATTCTGAAAATACCCCTGACTCCACAGATCCAGATATGAAACTACTACTCAACTATTATTATTGTTATCATAATTATTATTATAATTATGACAATAAAAGGGATATCCCTTACTCTGAAAGGTGCCTCGAGATAATGTGTGTTGTGATTTGGTGCTATACAGATACAATTTTATTTTTAAAGTCTTTCCTTTTATTTTCATGGTTTTCTTTTGCTTATTCTTATAATTTGTTTGTCCTACTTCCAATCACTTGATGTGTGCAAACCCCATCCAAATCCTTTCAAAATAAAAGAAGCCATCGTTTTGGTCCGTGTTATCACTATGAAACCACTTCATAATCCCATACTCTACCAATTAACTTTTTTTCAGAGCCACAGTATTGCATTCAGTTCGATACAGCATTTCCTTTTCAGATCGTGGCACTTAAGTATCTCAGTTTATACAACGACCAAACATAAGGATCAAAGCTGGTGTTGAAGCTCGACTCCTGTCGTCCTCCAAGACCATTTGCTCTCCCCTCATTTGTTATTTCTCTGAGTTCATATGGACAGAGACCATTAAAATGCCAATGTAAAGCCACCGAGGAAGAAGCTGGGAGCGTTGTACCAACCAGTGCCAGAACTAGCCTGAGTGCTTTCTAGCTAATTAAGTTCATCCCCGACTTCCAGAAAAGACCCAGTCAGGTGTAATTAAAATTGAGCCTGTGACAGCCATGGCATTTGTCAGAGCTTCCCAGCAGTTCAAATACCGGTACTGACAGAAATGTCAAACAGATAGCAGTGGCTCATCTGCTCTCCAGAGCTACTCTCTCTCTCTCTCTCACACACACACACACACACACACACACACACACACACACACACACACACACACACACACACACACACACACACAGACAAGCATCGTCTCTGTTATGCTTGCGGATAACCTTTAGGATTCCCTGAACAGAAAAAACTACAAATTCTCTCTCATTATTCATCCCACGAGGCCCATATTTATCGACATACAGATCCACTTGACACATGATGGTGCAATCTACTCCACAGTGCCCCCCCTCCCTCCTAATTTCAGAGGCAAGTGAACTGTTAATTGCCTCGGATCATCTCTCAATGTCACTTTAGAAACTGATGGAAGCTTTGATGTTTGATATCATAACTGATATGTTGTCGTAATTGGTTCTATACCAGATGCGCTGGTGTGAAGTCTACACACAAACTGCTACTGCTGAGCAAGCTTCTGTAAGGCCAGATGCAACACATGTGTGCATCTCCACTTCAGACCAGGGGCAATGTCTGCACGCATCACCATTTAGAGACAGATGAGACACACACGTTATAAATTATGTCGCTTTTAAGACAAATCACCGATACTATGTTTGTTGAGTCACTTAGGAAGATAAAAGGCCTTTGTTTTATTTTTTCAGCCGTCTTAGTCCGCAAAACAGTTTTAAAGATGCGTTTCAAGCAATGGCTGAAGACCTGAGTGAGGGAGACCACATTAAAGAAAGACGGGACTTGGACGACCCGCTTGCCAAGACTTAGAGTGAGAGTTTGAGGAGGCGGAGGGGGAGGCAGAGGATTTTGGCGAGTAAGAGCCGGCAGTATCACTTCGAGGCAGAGGTGAAGAAAAAAGGAACCAACAGAGCTGAAAATGTGTGTACGCTGTTTCCAGCCCCATCCAGCTTCCAGAGTTCCAATGATTTACAATAAAACCTGTTGCTTGAAACATTGTTTAATTTCATGTTTCTTTTAGTTCAGGGGCTGAGAAGAATATGTTTTTGGGAACATCAAGTTTTCAGAAAACTCAGGTTTTTAGAACGCTCTCAGGGCGCTTTACATCTTCATGGGTTAATCAAGCAGAAGACAATAGCGGGTCCGCTGATAGGGGATAATGGTGCATGAAATCACTTAACACCTCCCCTGAAATTCTTTACATACTCAATGGGGTATTTTAAATCCAGACTTCATAAATGTTGTTTAATAAGTCATAATGCTAGTTTAACTGTGAAAGTTTTTCAAATCCTATCAATCCATACTATAACAAGCTAAACCAGTCGCTTAGGTCCCCCGGCACCTACCCACCCACCAGCCGACAAAAACCCATTTCACCACCCGTAGCTTAGTAATGTGTTGACTGGTAGCTCTAGTGTAGTGTGAATGACCTTATACTTACCAATAATTACACCCATTGACCATGGGTGTATGAATGAGAGAGAGAGAGAGACTACTCCCCATCAACTGAAGTTCTTTACGTTAACTACAGCCTTTTTTTAACGGGAAACAGGAAGTGTTGCAACATTTATGTTTGTGATGTCTGTTTTACAGATAAACATTGAAACTGTGGTGGACTATCATTAGAACAGTGTATTCTGCTGTGAACTAACTGTCGGCCCGATTTCTCCATCTCAGCTTCCTGTTGCCTCGCTCCTCGGTTTTGATCCTTCTTTGACGATGACATATCAAATCTACTAACAGGTCACTATCTCTCTGAAAGCATGCAACGCCATTCTGTGTATCTATGCAAGACTGAACCATATTAATTAGATTAACTAACTAATAATAATAATAATAGTAATAGTGTTCTCTGATGGTGCTTACCTTGCACCCTGTTATCCGTACTGCCAAGCTGCTATGCTGCAAAGAACAATGTTTAAAAGCCAAACTGCTGCTCTGTTAGTCTTAAGGAGACCTTTTAACTTAAATGTAAATCACGGTAAAACACCCAGCAGTGATATTTTGCTCAGATAATCTTTGCATATACTATGAACTTTGGAGCCTGACGCTGGACGGCAGAGCAGCTGAAAGCAGCAGTGAATGCTGATCACCTCAGACGACAGCACGTTGCCTCATAATGAAGCAAGAGAGAACATACAGTGATGTCGTGTCTGTGGCAGTGCAGAAAAACTCTAATGCTAGCTTCACGGTCGAAACAACTGCTTGTTCAGTTCTGATTAAATATACACATGTTTGTTTGTTTCACGTTCAGATCATTTCCAGCACCGCAGCACATGTACAAAACCTGATTCATAGCCAAGTGTTGACATCCCACAGTGAACATAACACAAAAGTTGCACAAGTAAATAGTTTTGAGGATGAGATGAAAAGTCTAATCTTCTGCTGTCTCACTATTTGCTTAATGTCTCGTCTTCAGACTCTCTGCTGGATGTGTGTGTGCAATCATTACTGGCAGAGATCTGTTATTTCTTCCATGGACCATTTGGACATGTTTATTTATTTCACACCCCTTGTTTTATGTGTCATTTGTTGTTTTGTTTTCACCCCAAACAAATGCATTAGGGGGCCTATTAGGCAAAAACCTGGGAATATTTCAGAGCATAATTAGCGGGCTGATTGCAATTCATTATTCACAAAATGGGCGAACCAAACTGCTGCACATACCGCTATGGTCTCAAACATGCAGTTGGATTGCACTTAAACTGTATGTATAATATTTCCTAAAACATACTGTAGTACTGCTAGAAGTAAACAACAGTACTACTCGTACATTATTCATAGACCCATATTGCAAACGGATGATCTTGAATATGGCTTACACAATATCTCTCTGCAACATTTAGCTCAAATCATTCATCAAATTATACAACTGGTTTACTTCTTGTTTTTGCAAACAACCAAACAAAACTGTAGCCAGGCTTCAGCATCATTTTACTATACGTTATCTGTTCAGCCACTGAAATCATCAAGGCTTTAATGTGGGATTAATTGAAGGTCCACGGGTACTAGACAAAATTGATACTTGATTACTTAGAGGCTATCTAGTAATTAGTAAATTAATTTTTAAATACCATGCCCGAATGATACGTCCCCAAAGTGGGGAACTGAGTGTCTCTCACACTGCTCCTTTCACCAGTCTCCAAAGTGGGAATTGATTGACATGTGCGCTCAACCATGCAAACTCTATGTTGTATACAAATAACATTTCCCTGCCGCACATTCATCGTCTCTATGAATTCCATTAACATTCAGTAAAGTTTCTGTTTACCGTATTCATGTCCTGTGGGTCAGCGGCTGTGTCCAATAGAAATGACTTGTACAATTGTGTCTGTGATTACCTCGCTGAGCTTTATTTATTAATAAATAATGTCTGGTAGCAGGGTCATAGGGTTTGTTTCACATTATAAACATACGCCACCGTGTTTCTCATAGAATTAGATCCAGTCTGTGTCAGTAGCTCAGTGGGGGGGTGGGGGGGTTGACCGAGGTCTGTCTGACTGCTGAGAAGTGCCCGTCGCGGAAAGGCCACCAGCTACAGCTGAAATCAAAAGGTATGCCCCTCTAAGAAGATGGTAAAAACTTGATGGTTGTTTTCAGCTTTTCGGTTACAGTGTGATATTCGTCCTCTCATGAAGGAATTTCATCACTGGACTTGTCTTCACATTGATTTAATTGGCTCCCAGTGTGCTTCCTAATTAAATGCTAGCATGTAGCGTATGAAGTGAACTCATATCTCTGCACTTCTGCCATATGTAGTGGTCGATACACTGCGGAATCGAGTGGCATGCGATTTTGCTTGTCCCATTGCATTGTGGGTAACGGGACACCTGCACTGTGAGTAATGAGAATCCTGCCAGGAGGCCAACAGCTGGTCAGAGCTCAGCTCTTTACAACTTCCAGGCTTCGCCACAGGCGAGTTAAGCTGGGAATGATCCACAGAGCATCTGCAGCGAGCCAGAGAGTAACGACCTCACCAGGCTGTGCCTCTTACAGCTCACTGAGAAGTAAAGTAAATAAGTTCACTTACTTAAGATGCATTGACTAACTTTGCAAATATATAATTTATCAAACATCAGGGAAAGGAAACTCAAATATTAATAATACCTCAATCGTGTAACATAGCATGATGTCAGTAAACTGCTTCTGGCCCACACAGATTTTTATTAACACAGCTAGTGGGCGATGATTTTTTACACAAAAGACGAGGGTTAATCTCACTGTCACATTTACAAGGAGTGTTATGCTCAGCTCCTCTAAATCTCCCACCCAGTGCAGCTTGGTTTTAATGCTTCTGTAATTATGAATATATTTGGTTTTTAGGAAAGGCCATTATTGTCCAACGTGACTTGCTACCTTCACAAATCTGTAAGTCATAGCTTCACTGATTCTCTAATGTGTCAGTGGTAATTGCTGCTTCACATCTGGTGCCTGTTTTGGATGAACTTGGAAAAAAGCGCACATTAAAGTTGAATAGTGCCTCTCATTTAGCAACTAAAATCACTTCTGTGACTCACAACATCCTCTCTGTTTTAGTCATTAATGCACAAACCACTCTACTCTATTATGATGTGCATGCACTATTTTATCGTTTCAATGTCAAATCCTTTTAGGTATCACTGACATCACAAGAGAAAGGTCCTATCGGTGATAACGTGCGTTGCCTTAGACACGAGTTGAACAAGATGTGGACACGAAGTTGGTGAACATCAGAAGGATTAAGTGAAGTTAAAGGGGAGGGCGATGCAGTTTACTGCACGGCAGAATCTTTCTGACCTCGAGTTTGGAGTGCATCATTATACTTTATTACAGTGGGTTACAGAACTCTGTGCAGGCTTTATGATTCATGGCCACTTATTTCATTCTACTTTGCAGACCTTTTTGACAGTGCTGAGTTTAATAATGAAAAAAATACTGTGATGGAGAAGAGTGGATGAAGCCAATGAGGGTAACTGCTTCTTTTTTCAAACGTGTCAAAAACCAAAGATAGAAGAGACTTCATTGATAAACGCCTTGCATTGGCACTCGCACGCACACACACACACACACACACACACACACACCACATATATACACACATACACCGAGAGAAAGGGCCTTCAGAATGCCATATCACAGCATGCTGCTACTACATCCCTGTCCTCTCTCTTGGCTCCTTCCATCGCCCCTGTTACATTTTGGGAAAGGTCATAATTTGAGGTAATGTGGAGCAACACATGCATCACAGATCAGTCTGCAGCGAGTAGTTTTGATATCAACCCCTACAATCACACTAACAGTGGGATAGGATTCCAAAAGTGGAGCAGTAGAATACTTAGTGAAGGCAGCACACACACACACACACACACACACACACACACGCACGCACACACCACAAAATGTACCAGTGCTCCCAACAGCAAATAGACTATACATCACTGTCATCTTCACATTTTTTTTAAATCCCATCTGCATTGGAACACGAGCAGTAAAGGTTTTGTCTCTGGTGGATTACTGATTCTTTACCTGGTACCTATAGAAGGTATGGACCCAAAAAGTTAGATGAGCTAGACTTTGCAGATAATAGTTTTTCTGTTGGTTAAACAAGGTTATAGTCATTTGTGTAATATCTCGACAATGTTTCCATTGGATTTTGAGTTGTTCTGTTCATGAACAATTTACCTATTTTCTTTCCCAGATGGCATACGGATGTGGGCCACTTCAAGCAATGATGTGACAATTCTGGCCTTCTTGTAGCTCAGAGCCTGAAGTGGTCATCTTGTAAAAGAGCAAAAGTGGCCCAAATATCCCAAAACAAACCTTGGCCTTTATTGGCAAACATGCGATGCTCTGGGCAAGGTGTAGCCTGGATGTGAACCAAAAGTGGCCCATGTGGTGAATGGTGATTATGGCCTAAATAGCACAAAACAAATTGGAGCTCCCTTAAGCACATACAGTATGGTAGACTTTCAGTATTGCAATGATTTACATTTGGCCCAGATCTGGCAAACAGGAGTGGAAGAGCCAACCTTCCACACGGCATGTGGGCCGGATGACAGAGTGTGACAGTGCGACAGTGTAGGCCAAATCTGGGCCAAAGCAATTTTGCTATGTGGGTTTAATACAATATGTAAATTTAGTAAAGGCGTTGGCTGGTGTATTCTGCTGCATGGTTCTGTTTTCATTGAGAGAATAATTACCTGGGAAACACTTGAGCTCCAAACTCCTCAGGTGTGGCCCGTGCTCTTTAGGCACCTGGGGATATGAGCACGGAGAGAACAAAGACTCTCATGAAGTAAGTATAGTTATGAAAGTGCGCTGCTGTGCTGCAGTGTCATCAATTAAATTTGCTTGTGGAGGGCAGAATTTGTCATGTTATAGGGAGCGTGGTGTACACAGCGATCACAGAGTAGGGTGTTTTAATTATCTGAAGTGCATGTGATTTTGTTTAGGCCAGCACTTTAAGGAAACTGGGCCCATTTGTTATTTGCCAATATGAAAAGATAAGGGAGGCAGTGATCAGGCATCTTTAGATAACATGGTTTGGTGTGTAACTGTGACTAATAACCTAATTTCCTCATGAAATCTGAACGCAGGCACAGATAAAAGTCAGTTGTTCTTCCTACAATGGAGAAGTCTGATATTTATATTGAGTCATTTCATTACCACTCCATTATTCAGTCTGACACTGTGTTTTGTTCTCTGCTGCTTCCTATGAGATGGTGATTTAATCTTACAAGAATCAATATTCTCAATAAACTTCCATTCTGTATTAGCCAGCATATGGTTGGTAAATGGACCAATTGATAATTTATGTTGTTCCAAAGGCAGTTTGCTTATTAACTAATAAATCACAGCACATTGATGCTCAAAGAAAAGGCTGTTTTCATTTAACTTAAAACTGCAACAGGCAGGACAAACTGATGACTTCTGGCAGGAGGTCAAACAAAAAAGCTAGCCAACTTTTGAATCCTGCTTCCATCAGACTATCTTCTCTAATGGGATTTCTCGAAATAACAAGCCATCTAACTAAATATTGTGATGTGGGAAACAGTAGAGCTCGACCAATATGGATTTTAGAAGGCCAATCCCAACACTGAATACTAACATATACATCATCCAAACTGTTTCCAACAATGTTTAAACCCAGAGAGAGAAATCTCAGATTTTATTCGAGGTAAGTGGATTTTATTTTGGTTGCCTTATATTGGGTCATATCCTTTTTACCCGTAGCTTACTCCGTCTCTGCTATTCTGGAGCAAACCATATGAGACAGGAAAAACACAACAACACAATGACCCAAGTAGATTATGGGGAAAGAAATGGAAAAACAACTACCATGATCTCATTCCTAGTGGGCGACTTTACATATTTCATTTAAATAAAAAATGCCAATGATTCCTAAGGTGTTACGACGAGGAAATGTAATTGAGGCTTGATATTTTACAGTTTGAATTTATTATGTATGAGTAAAAAGAAAAAGCTAACACAAATACAACCAAATATATAGAACGTAAAATAAATCTTTAATGTGAGATTTAAACATGAATGCACATCGTTTCTTCATTCACTCTCAAAGATCAACGTTTTCATACTGGTGCGTATCGGCAAACATAAACACACAAAACGATATGTCAGTGATATCAGTCAATATCATTAACCGAGCTATAAAGAGTTGTTGAAAGAAGAGCATCAGTATTATGAAGCAGCCAAGCTGTCTTCAAAATATTGTAGCTGCTATTACTCCATGATTTGATAAAGAACATTGTTTGTATTGAATATAAAGTGATTTAAAACATATTGACAGGCTCTGATAGGAGTTCTTACCTTTGTTTGTTTTCTCTTTTCAAACCAATGAATCCCCAGGGTTTTCATATTATTAACACAAAGGGGAATCTACTGTAGTGGATTCTAAAATTTGAGCACTTCAACCAATATAAACCCTTTTTATTAGTCCATGTTTTTTTCTGGCTGCATTAACATGGACGTAACATGCAGCTACTCAGACTAAAGACCAGCAGTTGTACCGCTGCAGGCTTTATGGCACAGACGGCCATTGTTTGCTGTTCAACATGATATCATTTGATCAAATATTGTAGTGTGCATATGAATTCTAGCCTCTTTCTCTACTGCACAGTCCTGTGTCTCTTCCTCACACATGCTCACCTCACATTATTATACAAAGGTCTTGCAGGCATATTAGATTCCATTCAACGGTGGAGGCTGAATAGCTCGGCTAATATTTCTTTTGATGATCAGACACACACAGGGGCCTGATAGCCATTCATGTGTGGTCATATTGTTGGACTAATGCACTGCATTAATTCTCCCAGGGAGCAGAATATTTCATCCTGTTCAGGTCCCCGCTTTGGCCGTTTTAGATGAGAGTCAGAAAACAATGCAAACAAAAGATTTTCAGCATATGATGGTATTGGGGAAGGTTTTGATCAGATAACATATTTGAGTTAATATATGCAATAAGACTGTTGAACCCCAGAATCTCTGCCGTGCACGTTGTTAGAAAACATGTACCTTAACAGGAAGAGATGCACAAGGCAGTTGAAACATGTTTTTAAACCAAAAGAGAGAACACTTTATTGCAAAAATTGGGAACAGCACTCCATTCTGCAACATAACATCATTAACATTGTTTCCAGCAGAGAGAGACTTTTACACAGTTCAACAGTCCGTCCTCTCCATCCCGCTGTCCTTTCCCCTGCAACTATCCCTCAGACACATTCTACCAGCATCAATGACAGTGTTGTTAAAGTCCTCTTCCCAACTCCAACATCCTAATTCATGCAAATATTAAAATAAATTTCTTCAGTTCTTCCGGACAATAGCTCCAAGCTCTGTAGCTAAGATTCACATCCAGCACATACAAAATTGCAAACAGATCTTTACTGTTTGGTTATTAAAAGTTCCTCAACACCTTCAGTTTTTTGTTGTGTAGCAATAATATGAATGCTCTCTGTAATTAAATAATAACAAATAGCATGCAGTAGTATTACTTTAATAACTGAAATACTTAGAATATATATCACTTGTCACAGTCTGCAGGCCTTTTGTTCCTAACAATTGTAACCTTTTCCCCAACAGTCTTCTTCCTTTGTATCTACAGTTAGTGCTTCTTGTGTTATATATTTAACTTCTATCCCCTATGTGTGGCTGAAGTCTAAATTGTGAAAAAATATACACTACAAACTCAATATAGATAGAGCCGTGTTGGGGAAATCCTTCAGGGTGTGGGGAAAGCATTGCAGTGATAAAAAATAAGGCCTGTGAAGATTCTACAGAGTCATCAGATACACTGTGCATTAGTAAACAACTTGATGTGTCTTCTATGAGACTGATGGACGTGGTTACAGCACATGCTCCTGTCATATATTGCGAGTATTGTAAACTGGTTTACCCCAAATTTGAAATTTCTGTATGTACACTGTAGTTTTTATGTATTTGTTAATTTGTATATACTCTGTATCAAACAAATGAAGAGAATCTTAACTTGAACTCAGCTGGTGTTGATAACAGAGGAGATGCTGTTGGGGAAAAACTACCCAAGACAAAAGCTGTGAAAGAACAGACATCCTGTTAGTTCTTAAGAGAATCTTGTTTGGTGCAGTAATACTTAACACTCTGTGCCATGCCACATCTACAGCCTGCTGCATTGCTGTATGCATTATTAGGTTCATAGTGTGGTGAGATGAAATGCATTTGACAAATAAAATGCAATGAATTCAATCTCCCGCCGTAACAACGCAAATACAGTGGATGATGAACAATGCTTGCCAGGCTGGATGACCTCCAGCTACACTGCAATGGAGCCTGACATAACCGTGTATCACCGCCAGTCATCAGTTATTTACATTTGGCCTCACGCTCAAATGCCAGAGATGCTATGCGACCGTAATGGCTTACAATTCACCAGACCCTATCATAGCGAATTGCCAGATCTGCAAAGGAGGCAATTATTTTACTGTGGAGACGCGTTTAGCTGGTGCAGTATTTCAAATGTCTTCTAAAGTGGGGAAAACAAACATGTTACCCTGTTCTGCTGTGACACCGCTCGGGCTTAACTTAAATAAAGCCTCCTCTTTGGAAGAGGGGAGATAAAACAGTTGAATGAAATGTCAATCGACAGCGATTTCCCCACCTTTTTATGGGAGTGGAATATGCAGTGTGTGTCTGTCAGAAATCAAAATCAACACTCAAAGCTAAAACTTGCAAATTAAAATCACTTGTCATCCATATCTGTTTGACTCTTTCCCCCTGTCAGTCTCCATCAAGATTCCTCATCACAACATTGTTCCAAGACTATCAACGCTGCATGCTGTCTGTGTTCAAATTAGTTTGCTTTAGCCAGTTTTAAATGATAAGAATAATATTTTAAAAGAAAGCAACTGACCATTTTTCTGATTTAGCACATCAGATATTGCGACATATTCATTATTTTTTGCTTCTGTGACTGAGAATACTGATTGTCTAAAAGCTGTTTTGTTTAGCTTTTTTAATCGAGCAGTCACCTCTGACTGATGCCCTGCCCTGGCACTGTCTCTGCAGGTCGACACATATTGTTTAAGTGTTGGTGACACAAGATCATTATTTGATTTATACATCAGGCCCCTATCTGCAAAACAAAGGAAACTGTAGGGTCTACTTTTGAATAATGACGGCTAAAGAATTTTCCCAGACTGATTGTAAACAGTGTATAATGGTTTTAGCTTTGTCACATCTGACCGAGTGCAGCTTGTAGCACAGTGAGATAAGTGCAAAAAGAGCTCCCTGAGTTTATAAAGCATTTAACAGCGGCTAGGAGCAGTTGGTATCTAATATTACTCAATTCTAATTGACTAGCTCTTAAAAACTAGAATCATCAGTTATTCAGGTTCTCAAGATTCTTTTTCACCTTTGTCGGGTTGTTAAAAGATGTCAGGTTTATGGTTTTAGGATAATGATGAGTTAACGAGTCTGCAGTGACTTTTGAATAGCCAGCTCTCTTGTTGAGCATTGGGTATAAATACCTGTGTATGTAAGGTATCAGCTGCGGACCTCTGAGCAATTAAAGGGCAAATAATCCATGTATAACTTGATTAGTCCAAGAATGGATCCTGGTGGAACTCCATGAGAACAGGCAGCAAAAGAGGAAAAAGTCTCATTAATTCCTTTTAAATTTCATTTAAAAGGAAAAACCCTTTAAAACCTTGACCCACAGTGGCCCTTCACTGTCTTTTCATATGTTGCTGCCTTGCCTTGTTTGATTACTTTGGTGACTGGTGTCCTATTTCATTCACAAAACATGAGCTTGAAGAAGTGAGACTTACAAAAACACCACAGCATTATGTGTCCTTCACAAATGATATAACTCACTCTACTGGCCCTTTACAGTAAAATCTCTCTAATACGATGACAGAACTGATAGCCACAACATACGTTTGATATAGAAAAACTGCGATTTTGTTAATAGAAAGTTAACCACGTAGCGAGTACCATGATATTTCCTTGCAGTCTTTGATGAAAGGCCATAAAATATTAATTTCACAACAGCTGTTTGGAGCTCTCTGTTATTTGACATGGCATGTCAGCCTTCTAATAATTTTCCTGGGTTTTGTCTCATTTGTGTGTCCCCATCGAGGTGCCGGTAATCTCCTTCATTATTAATCTCCCGGAGCAGAAATGTCATGCCGGCAGCCTCAGTGCACACCCATCATTTAATTCTTGTTTACTAGTCTTCCTCTTTCGCCCCAGTGAAGCCGCCCGGCACCGCCGCAGCTGCAGCAGGCTTTCCCCTAACGAATAGTCTTTTCATTCTGTCAGGAGACACAGAATTTGCATTGAGATCTATAGTGTTCTCCGTGCCACACACCCTTCTTATCATTCCTCTAATGGATCACAAAAGCCATTGTGCCTTGCATCCCTGTGTGTAAGCGTGTGTGTGGGCTAGTGTGTGGCAACTGCCTGTGTGAAGATACCTTCAGAGCCCCAAGAGGGAATTCTCTAAGCTGATTCTACCCTCTTGTTGCGTGTCCTACTTCCTGCTCCCCCATCTCTTTTCCAGATCCCCAGACTCTGGCAGCTTTAATGTGGTATCACAGGATTGTGTACCTGGCTGGGACCGGCAGTTGGAGTGAATACAGAGGGATTTTGACAGTTCGATTTTGGCTGAGAAAAACTGGAGCAGAAGGTGACTGATGGAGATATACAGTTTAAACAAGCACTGAAATACTGTAAGAGCTGCTCAATTTGAGCCTCAATTTGTAATTGATTGTGATTTCCACTTATTTTGTCAGGTACTTATTACCAGATATCAGTCACTTCTACTGTCTACAGTCATATTTAGAGCTGCACTCATCAACAAACAGTAGCTCGGTGTTTATGTCTAACATCAAAGGTCTAGAAAGTTGATAAAAGCAGAGAGAATTCACCCTGAAGGACCCATCAGCAAATTTAGTATCAAAAACAAGGAGGAGGCGAGGATTATGACCTATACTAAAGCCAGCAAACAGGCGGCTATCAAAATGCTTTGGCTTCACTTTTGTTGAGCACTTTTGTCACTGCCAGTTAGAGAATTATTCATTGTATAGCATGTTTGTCCTAAAATCAGGGTAAATCCGCTCACATTGACCACAGTCACTCACACATATTTGTCACAAGACACTATTCCCTGAAGTTAACCATCAACATCCAATAATGTGCTAGCTATTGCTGTATGTTTTGCTTGAATTGCCCTTTGAATGAAAGTCAACACAGGTGGTGGTGATATGAACCCAGATTTAGGATTAAGACAGGAAGGCAGCCTGAAGGTCCTGTGGGGGCTGATATCTGAGGTTGAGCGTGTCCATGTGAGTACATATGTGTACCACAGAGGCTTTGGCAAATCAGCAGGCCGGTATATGGGCACTCACCAGCTGTTCTTTCTTATATGCCAACTCCTCCTTTGTTTGCTGACGGGCTCATTGGCAGCTGCATGTGGGACGGGGAAATGTACCTGTCAGAATTATACATGGGGCCTCAGAAGCTCCACAAGCAACCTCACGACAGATGGAGAATGCTGGAAAATGTGGCCTGTGTGTATCTAATCTCGTACTTTGAAATGTATTCTGCACACACAGCATTGGCACATGCCAAGTGGATTCGGGTAATGAAGTCTGCACAATGGTTCAAAAGTATTGTTGGGCACTGAAATCCTGCACAGTCCCAAATTAGCAGGTACCCACCGCACAGAATTACAACACAGATTTCAGTGCCTCATTGCCCTGCTGACAGGAATCATAAATTGTCAATACACTTGCCTATTTAAAGGTTCAGAGTGTAGAATTTAGTGACCTCTAGTGGGGCAGTTGCATGTTGCAAAAGAATACCCCTCACCTGACTCTCCCCTTCCAAAATCAAAAGGTGTTTAGTTTTGGCCTTAAATATTATTTAACCTGTATTTTACGTATACTTTAAACAGTTAATTAAAGAAAAATGTATTGGTTCCGGCACCATTGAGGGACGATACCTTTTAAGAAGTATTTTTAGGATATAGCTCCGGTATCAGAAAAAAACAAACAACATCCAACATTGTCCAAATGAATCATCAACCTGAGGCTGATCTTCTTTTCTGCTGCCTTCATTACTGATATTGATGACATTGTTTTGTTTCAGAAGCATGTCAGCAGTACTGGAGATGTTCAACCAAAAACAACTTTACTGTCTAGGTGTGAGCCTAAAGGTCGATGTCACTCTTTCCCCAATGAGTTTACTCTTCTCATCACCGAAATATATAAAACAAAATCAGAATTATTTTTTTTTACATGAAAATGATATGATGAGAAAACAGCATGCCTCGAGGGACTGTGAGAAGATTTGAAAAGCAGGCTTCATTTCCTGTATAACAAACACATTCAATGAAGCTGGCATCTTCTAGCTCATCATTTAACCGCAACTGGTTGTAAGTTAGTCATTACATTAGAGTTGCACATTAACTCACCCAAACAAACAATCTCCTGTCATGTTTTACGCCTCAACATTTCACTTGAGAATATTAAATTCTTCTTCTGCCTATACTGCCTCATGCTGTTGCTCCTTTCCCTCACAGCTCCACGCTGCTGTTATTGTTTATGCTGCGTACACCTACTCTCATATACATCTGTTCCTGGCTGTGTTCATTACTCTCCCTCTGCCACCAGCCTCCAGTCTGCTCCTGTCTGCTTTCTTATTAATCATAGTATCGCAGCATCTCTTCTGCAGTATGTATATTCTATATCTCAGTGACGTGTGACTGGAGGATTCGGGTGTGGAAATCTCCAGGGGGAGGGCAGTCACTGAATCTTTGAACACTGCTGGGATTTATATTGGGAGCAATGCAGAGAACAGAATCTGTACCATGAAAAATCAACTGGATTAGCATTCACTCGTTGTGATTTTATTCTGACCGCTGTGGTCCTGACTGACAGTTTCCTGTAATTTGGTTCAGCATTGTGAAATCTGTCAAGTATGAAGATCAGACCTGAATTTGGAATCAAGTTAAATTGGCGTTTCATTCTAATTTGTTGAATATGGTTTAATACATACCCACAATTTGATGAAGTCAATTTTTTGAAGCATGTGTCACGATTAATACGACACTTTCAAAAATAATTAGTCAATAGTTGAATTTCCTGCATTACATTAACTAATTCTGTTTATAATTATCCTGCTATTTTGTTAAATTAATGCATAATTAATCAGGCTGTGGGAAAGGTATAATGAAAGGAGATTCGTTAATCAAGCTTTGCTTCAGGTAAAAAGCTCAGGGGAGGAGTTATTAGAGTGTCGCCTGCTGACAAGGATTGTGATGTGAAGAGCTGCTGTGAGTACAAAACAGAACACAAGGATAATCAGCGCTTGCTTCAATATGCAGATTTGAGCGATGTTACAGACTTTAAAGAGCTCTCCAACATCACATCTCAGAGAGATGAGGTTTAACAATTTCCTCTTGTATTTCAGCATTTTATGTTCACATGAGTGTAACTGGCAAGTTTTATATGTGTATGTGAACAGTGACACGGTATGTTTGATGCGCAGTTAACATAAATGTTTCTCAAACTGTCATGACGAGTTATACCTTGAGGCTGTATTTAAAGATATACGACATGATAGCTCCCAAAAGTGAAGCCTATGTGTCTCGATCGCCCCCTGGCTGCAGTATGGGTCATAAACCCTGCCTCCTCCATGTTAGGGAATGGGACATGGGCCAAGCAAAAATGTCACAGTAAACATCAAATACATTTTTGTAATATATGATTTCTGTCATTTTAGTTTCTCATCACACTGATATATGATTGTGATTCACAACTGCAACTAACTTGCAATTGCTCAAGAGTGTGTATTGACGGGACCTTGGTACCATGGCTCAATTGCCTGATCGCCATCAGCAGACTCTGGCTCCAAATGATGTCACAAGATGGCAGCGTTCGTAGTTGTGATATTTTGGCTTCATTTCTGGATAGTGGGAGGAAGCAGAAACTTTGTAATTTGTAACCTGTATTTAGAACTATAGCAAATACTCTTATCTTACGACTTATATATGACAAATATGTAAACAGTTGAGTGGTGTATGGTTTTGACTACAGATAAAATGAAATGAGTTTCCAGTTATCCATCCCTGTATCACTAAGGCATGTTTTTATAAAATAACATAATATTTACTCTATTTTACATCATTTCTCAAGACTTGCATGCATGTGTAATTAAATCCTATTTTGCAGCTCTTCCACGTGGACCTCACAGCTCAGCGTTTATACAAAGTTGGACTTCTTTAGATTTTAACAGATAAATATGCTTTTCATCGAGAATTAACAATGTACTTTTCACAGTTACCATTACTTCACACGTCGTTATTCAAACTCTGAGAATCACACAGAGTCACTACTGTGTGGGAAGGTGTTATTACACCACCATTATCCCATTAGCAAGTCTCTGAACTGTGGATGAAAGAGAAATTTTAAAGGCCCTCAGGAATTGATCTGCCACTATTTTAACTGAGCGCAAGACAGCCCAAAGATATCATTTGCACGAGGGATGAGCAGGGGAATGAGGAAACACTGCAAATAATGAATTTACTGAAATTGTCTGGAATAATGAGCCTTTTGATGGGGGGGGGGGTTGCTATCATTTGTTGTCAGCCCGAGCCCTCAGACACATGCACTGTTTACTATTCACAGATATCATCATTTCATTCAACCTGTCTATTCATATTCAGAAGACCCGGGAGGCAAAAAGAGCACGGAACATGTGTATAAAGCAGAATATGCAGGAGTGACATTCTCTGAAAAAAAAGCAAATATTTTCCATTGCATTGTCTGTCAAATGACTGTGATATCAGGATGTAATGAGAGAGATAGGCAGTGCAATAAAGCTCGGACAATAAAAAAGTCACATCTGACATCCAGGAAGGTGTGCTTGAGTAAATATGGTAATACGAAGGCTTTGATCATCTGAGATCATCTCGCATAACGAAAGAACTCACATTGCTTTGATATTGGTGTGTATTGGACGAGCCAGACAGCAGATAAAATAAGCAGCGCACAGCTTCGGCCTATGAAACGAGTGGTGAGCCTTCCAAAGGTGGAGCTGAGGATTCCACTGTGAGCCTCGCAGATGGTCGGCTCCTCTCCATCCCAGTGAAGCCACAAGAAATATGAGCTGCTAACGAGAATGAATGGCTCGAGCCACTGGACTTGAATGCCAGAGCTGCTTTCATCAATTGATTTAATAAAGGAGTAGCACCTCTAGGTGCGTCAGAATGGACCCATGATGTAGAATTAATGAAAGCGTTTTGATCTCATCTGCGGCATCATATCGTCTGAGGCAGTTCATGTAGAAGAAGAAAAGCTCAACATGAAATAAAGAGTTGGTGAGTCAAAGTTTCAAAATGCTTCAAATTTCACCATTGTGTCATTAAAGCTTCCTGCTTGTAAAAACATAGAAATTATGGAAACAATGTTAAACCTATTCAGTAGAGGTAATGCGATTTGAATACACTTTCTGCTAATATCTCCCCATGGTCTGCGAACTGTGTGCGCTGAAAAGAAAAGTGGTTCAAATACATTGCCCTGGATTTGTATTTGGGAAACAAGAAAGCTGGACTGCGTAAACTACCCAACACTATTCCAGCCAATCAGCAACAAGGGTATTCTTGGTCGTGCATAGGACAGGCCAGGGTGAAGGGGCAGTGTTAGAGCTAAAGAGGTCTCTGAACCGGACACAGTGATATCCATGGCAACGGTCATTAACAGTATAATCTAATGGTACGCTAATCCTCTTTTTTAGGAGTGATTTAAATAAATATAAAATGTGCAAACATCATCTGTTACATCTCAAACGAGACAATGGCTTCATTCCTCTGTCCTTTACTGTCGAGGGATGATGGCGGACGACTTGAAAAAATGCCGCTATTGTTTTGAAACCTTAAAACTGCTGTTAGCCACTGTAAAGGCTGTCTGCTACTTCTGCTATCTCCCAGGACGTTTTCCCCACAATCACTTTCACAGTAGTGCTACTAATGCTAATTGTTGAAGCACCACAGACTAAAGCTAACCCACCGAAGTTAACAAAATAACTTCAGGGAGAAGACCCGTGTGAATGTCGGTGGAGAGACCACTGATTGTTGAGAGGGATGAAAGGGAATAAGGAGGTTTTCTGTGTTTCTGCTTCTACAGGTGGCTAATATAATTTGTTTCTCTTATTTGTTCAGTGTTGTGTCGTCCTATCAGCTTATGTTTGTCTGTTATCTATAATCTATTATCCCATTGGCAAAATATTTTAATCATTTCAGGTCTTGGATCTGCTGAACTTTAGCTCTTGTGGAGGATTTGCCGGCAGAGAGATCTTACTTGGGCTGAAACAAATGGGTTGGATTGTCTCATTCCTTCCATTCACGTGGTTTAGTACGGAAGCACAATCTAAATGCAAATTGCTGGCTGATTTTGTTGTAGCTCTGTCCTCAGGCACTATGAGGTGAATTTAATAGGTTAAAGGCTGTTTTATTGCTGTGGAGTAATTGGAGTCCTACCTGTTGTTCCGATGTGTCAGCCAAGTCAGAGACAGACTATTAAAATGATCATGGATCCCTTCTGCCATGATGCACTAAACACCAGGTGGACTAAATAACCTGTTCTGTGTTTCGCACAATGCTTGCTGATTGAATTCTTAGCCCTTAAGTCTTTTCTGGCTCAATGTGAGAGGATATTTTTATCAACCATTTTAACGTCATTAAAGGCATTCACTATGAACAGTCTTGTCACAGGATGCTGTTTAATGGTGGCATAGTCCATGTTTGGATATATTACCTATTCTGTTAGGATATACAGGATAATTGTAGCAAGACTGGATTTCAAATTAAGGCAAATAATACGACTACTACTACTAACGACACACAGGCGCTCACTACGTTAAATACCGACACAATCTTCAAACTGTCAACAAACAACGGCTTGTTTGGGATAAAGCATGGGAATAATGGCGACTTCACATCATTATTTCTACATTCAATGAAAAAATGCAGAAAAGGTCAGTATTTTTAAATGAAGACACCTTGTGATGGTGAATGAAATGTGTAAAATACCATAAATTTTAATAGTTTCTCATTACAGCACAGCACCTGGAGCAAGCAGAGGGATAAAAAACTAATTAGTTTGTGATTGGCCAACGAGCCACATGCACACAGAGAGGGCAGGTGTTGTGCAGAGTTGTGTTTGCCTACTGAGGACTAAATGCCCGTCATGGGAAGGAGCACAGCTAAAGAAGAAACTACCAGTGTTACTCTGAGTTCTGCCAAGGACAGTTAAAACTTTATAGATTTTTTGATGGGCCACGACCCACCAATGTTGCTCCTGATGGCCGGCCCCATCTATGACGAAGAGACAGAGTGAGGGGAGGAGGGGCTGAGCAAATCGATGAGCTGCACACAGGTCTGCAATGAAGCAGTGGCCCAAAACACAACGTTAGAAATCTTTTATGTTCTTAAGAGGAGTGTAAACTTTTTTAGGTTTCATAATAAAACACTGGCAGGCCAATACATTATAGGTAATAACTGAGAAGCACTGCTTTGGGTTTTAACAGGAAATGCAGAGGTAGAAATGACTAACTGGGTTAAATTACTAAAACTTAACATCTGAAATTAGCATCTAGATCATCATTAGAGCTTCTGTCCATAAATGGTGGACAACACAGGTTTTCCAAACACTGTTTACTTCTCTGAGCCACATTACATCAAACCATCAGGGAAGTTTTTCTCTGAGAGAGTCCTGCGTAAAATCTGCAATGAGTTTAAGTCCAAAATAATAGAATCGTTGAGCAGAGTTGAAGAAGTTGCTCTTACCTGCAACATTTGTGCTCATGAGCTACAGAGTCTTGCATCACCTAAGAGCTCATCACATTGCAGATGACTGGTCCGTCTCCCGAGGTGAGAAAGAGAGAATAAGATATCCGCAGCCTTACATATCCAATGCAGAGGAGTTCACATCCAGGCCTTCAGGCCAGTGAAGGAGGCTACATGTGATGAGGCAATTCACACTCTATCATATGGGATCCTCTATCTGTCAGAAAACTCAAACTAGCTGAAGAACTGGAGGCCACACTTAATCTATCTTCAGTGTCTGATCCAAGATTTAAATTAGGGAGCTTCATAACAACTAATTTCCCTGTCAATTAAACGGAGTACTAGGAGGAGAGCAACAGCATAAAATATTACATTAGACATATTTTAATAAATCAAAAACCTTTTTGGGTTCATTATAACACAACATGTGGTGGGACAAATTAGACATCTACTGTGATGGGTCGCCACAGTCAAGATAATGAATGGTAAACACTGGGCTGAGTGATGGCAGCCGAGTGGCTAATGCTAGCACTGCCTTCTCTCATGCATATAAACTGTGCGGAAATGATCATGCACTGCTCCAGTCTTTGGTGGCCTGGAAACACAAGAATGAATCTATGATTTAAAAAAAAATTTTTTGAGTTGATTTCACTACCTACGTAGATCAAAGAGTCAACTCTCTCTGCAAGTGTTTCCCTTTTCTTCTCTTTAGTTAAAACTAAATATGGAAGCGCTCACTCCCACGCTGCTGCTCGTATCAGAAACAAAATGCCAGAAGATCTTTGAGTAGAAACACTGCTGAGCACCTTTAAGCCTGAACTCAAAATTGCTTTTTACAGGCGAATTTCACTAATAATTATTATAATTGTTATTTCATTTCAAGTTTGTTTTCTCTCATTTTATTCTGTGCACTTTGATTTTCTTCATTCTGCCTGCATGCTTTTTCTTACAGGCTTTTTGCCTTTGGTATGAAATGTGCTATATAAAGCAACGTGCCCTCCTTTGCATTGCCTTGGGGAGTTGCCAGGGACAGGATCCATTGGGTAAGTGTTACACCTGGGTAATAGAAACAGGCGACTTACTGCTGAGATGAGCTGCTGTGTGAGGAGGTTGTAGTGAAGCTCATCAATTCAAAGAAGTAACTATATAAAGGGAACACCCCGAACCAGTTTGTATCACTGGATATTCATGTTTCACCATCTGTCCATCTATCTTCTGCTAAAGTGATTCGTCTAAAATCAGTTCCCTGAGCACATCTGCTGTTGGTTAAAGTACTGGAGTCAATCAAGTTAATTACCTTTCTAATCAATATGAGGCTTTAACCTTCTGTGACCTCTTTGTTGTTGTGAATCTGTTTAAGGTAAACTGTGGGGAATATAAACTTATCTAAGCAAGAGGGTAATTACTGTTCACAATATGGACAAAATTGATTTCCTCTTACACTGAAGTGTTTCTCTAATTAATCTACAGCACAGGCAAAAGGCTAAATGTTCAACCATACTCAAGGAAAGTGTATTAAACATTTTCATTTGTCTCCACAGAAACCGCAGCAAAACATAAACATAACTCAGGCATTTTCCTAATTAATCTAAATCATGTAAGTTTATCAACACTGGAAGTGTCTTGACTGAAATGTGTGTTTTCTTGTCTTCTGAGTTTTCCAATTTTCTGATATGACAAAAATTAATATTGATTCCAGTTAATCTCAACAGATTGAACGACATTGTTTGAGCTACTGAGTGGCTCAGGTATTCAAATATAAGCATCTACAGCATCTCAGATCAGGCTTAGTTTAGAAAGTTTGGTGAAACAGCTTCTGAATAAATCTTCTTCCCCACATTCACTTGGAATATGTATTCTGACTTCATGTGCAAATAATGAGAGGAGAATTATGATGGTGGAGAGGAGACGTGTTTATATATCCAGTTTGAAGAGGTTTTTCATGAAATGACCAGCTGAAGACTGTGCCCAAAGCAAATCATAGCAGACTGAATGTATAAAGACGCAATTTTGGATTAGATGGTAGCTTTTAGAGTCCAGAAATGGATATTAATAGTGTTTGAATAAAACAAATTCATTGAATAGACTTTGCTATAACCACAGACAGTAGATATAAATGAAAGACATGTCTCTACAGCGTCCGAATATCACAGCATCATGAAGTGGAGGGTCTGAGGTCGTAAGTCAGTCTCAGCTGTAAATCGACATATAAACTATAGCTCAGATGGGAAAGAGGAGGGAGTTGTTCTTCTTCTACTACTGCCTCAAGATGTGATGTTTGGCATAAGAGAATTTGAGTCTAGTCCTTTTCTGGTCTGAAACAGAATGTGAAACATAAATGATTACAAAATGAAGTTTACAAATGCAATGCTTTAATGTTAATTTGTTCCTCATGAAGAGTTTACAAAATCTAACAAATGTCTTACTATTGTTTACTGTGATCATTAAGCTAGCAGTGATACCATATCAGAAATTATTATTGATCAGATTGAATCCTGGTAATAAAAGCATAATTCATTCAGAAGCTTCTTTTGTCTCCCTTAACTCCGTCGGCTGTTGTATTGATCGTCACTTTTGTCTGGTAAATGTTGCAGAGACAAGTTTTGTACACACAGAGGTGTCACTTCTAATATTATCCTCAAGCTCAGTTTGCTGTATCCTTTTTCAGGAGGGTCATTTGCTCTCAGCGGCATTGTTTTATGCACATTCTCCCCAGATATTGCAACATCCATTAAAAGGTTCAGTTTTTAATATGTCAGTTTTGCCTCCTGTGTAGATTCTTTTTAATTCATTCCTCACGCTTCTATCCCCATTGGAGCATGACTGAGAGAGATCATCGCTGAGAGTACAAAAGGTTTTCTGGCTTGGAGGTATTTGTATAGAGATAACTGTTTCCCCATCTCTATGTTGACTGTTTGTAGCTCTCGCTGAATACATTTACAAGGGGGAAAAGCATTTTCAAGTTTAGGGCTTGACTTTGCTTACTGCTTTATTTACTCAACAGTAGTCAAGTGGGTTTGATTCAAAAGTATAAATCTCATACAGTATCAAAGATGGGCAAAATGACGGCTCCGTAAAAGTGAAGCCAAAGAGTCTTGATTGCCACCAGGTGGTCAGTTGCAGTAAAGGACATAAACCGTGTGAGACGTCCTAACTTTGTGCTCCATTTTCATCACCACCACCAGTGTCTACGGCTCCAGGGGTTAGTCTCCTTCGTGTCCACATACGTAATTCAGAGGACTGCTTCCATGGAGTTGTATTTCACATTCAGGTCTAAGCGAGTAAATATCTATTCCTGTAAAATAAACAAAATGTCATTCTAGTGTTGGTTTTAATTTGTTTCTCTGCAAGACTTCGGACTGATAAGACTTTAAATATCAGGCAAACCCCTGACCCTAGTCCTCGATCCGATCCGATTGCTTGCACTCTGACCACAATGACGACCAGGAAAAGATTTTCTGTGCTACCCAGGGCTCTGTTGTCCTTCTGCGTGTTGTAGTCACAGGCCGCTGCAGTGGTCATAAAGAAAACAGACAGATATAATGTTTTCCTACTTCACTGTATAATGGAGGAGTGTGTGGGGGAAAACAGTGGATGCATTCTCTGATGGGAGGATTTCTCCTGGGACAGCAACAGCTGAATAATAATGACACAGCCTGACAGGGGAGAAGAAAGGAGTGGTGTCTGTAAACCAACCCTGTCACAACAGAGACAAAAGCAACCGTCTATAAATATAAAAAGGGATGAGAGCTGTAAGTCATTGTGGCAAGACTGGTGAATCCCCACGAGACAACATAGACGTCTGAGGATTTGTGGATGATCTTCTTCACCGCGCACAGCGACATTTAACAGAATGAGTGGACAAAGTGGCAAAGAGAAACCACCTATTATCATTTTCGGTTCATTTTAACCTCAACATTTCAATCAAAATCCTCATTTGCTGCAGATAATACATGTGTCCGTAAAGCCTGTCATTTGAGCTTTCATGAATAATGCAAGTGTGAGAGATTAAAATGCAATGCAAGAAAGAAATATGACTAATATATGTCACATAACGATTTAACATAATAATAAACCCGCCCTGTTGATTGTCATTCAGTTAAGCTCTATCGCGGGCTTCACTGCAGCTGTGAGCTCTCTGAATTTCACACCTTTAGTCTACAGCTGATGGAAAGAAAAATCATATCCTATCAGCCGAGTGATTGCTCTTTACTTGTGTGGAGCTCCATTAATGCAGCTATCACTCGGAGGCAGGGAACTACTGTCACGACAATGTGCTGCGGCAGATTAAATGGGACAGTGCTCTTTGTGGACAAGCCATAAAAGCTAGATCCTATAATTATGATTAGGAGAATGCATGTAATATAACGTTAATTGAATTAGGAACTCACATATCACAGAAGAGCTGGAGACGAGTGTGCATCCGTCGCTGAGGAGGGCACGTGTTGATTTTAATTTGATCAAAAGCCCGAGGATGTAAAGTAGATCGTCCTGCTGAGTTGTAGATAAACATTTTCTAATGAAATTTAAGGAAAGTGTTCAAAGTTGTTCAAAGCGAAATGTTACTTTGATGACTTTCTGTCCTGGTGCTGCACAAACACAGGGAAGACTGCAGAAGACAGTGTTACAGTAGGAACACTGCTGTATTATAATACATAATCAGGAGAGTGCCATCATTTCATAATACATGACAAGCCCATCCAGGCTGACACCTTCAGCTAGAGTCCTCATCTTTAATCTGAATTTCCACGAATGTGCATTTCATTTATAAAAGCCCACTCAGGTTTCCTCCCATAATTGAGAAAAAAATGTCACACGCCACCCTGATCATTTCAATTACTGGCTTTTAATATTAATGATCATGTGGCCAAACAACACATCACATCTTCCTATAGTTTCTACTGGACAAACATGACACAGCTGTGCACAGAAAGCATCATATTAACATTTGTTCTTCTCAGCAAAGTTTTCCAGAAAACATTTAAAAAAAGGATTTCTATTCTAGCGAAGCAAAATTCAGTATGAGCCTTCACCCTGTAAGGATTTCAACACTGTCATGATGAGACTCTCACCCAAAATGAGGGAGATATAAAATAAGGCCATGATGTAATTTCAGCCTTTCTGCACACTGCTCAGGAGAATAATTGGATAAGGAGGATCATGAGGAAGGTCAGGCCAATAGAAATGTTTTTTTGCTGCCACAGAGCCGGTGGTGTTACCACTATAGGAAACTAGCTGTCAGCAGGTGATCCTTCCTTTATCCTGACTCCTACTATTGCAATGAAAGTTTCTTCAAAAGCTCTTCATTTTCCTCATTATCTATTTACTCTTATTCTCCGGTCTTTACACTCTCCTCCAGTTACCTTAACATTGATTTCAAAGTCCCTGTGATTTTAAATGGTCAGTGGGTTATCTATATTATGGTGTAATAAGTTGAAAAGGTGATATGTTGTGTTTTTATTTAAACAGATCAGCTCAGCTCTGGCGTGAGGAAGACATTAACTCTGCTCTTCTCTCAATTGATCCACATAAAACCTTTATTTTATATTGGCTACAAAGTGCTACCTGGCCTGTGTAATCCTGCTGGTCCAAGTCTGCTGCCGGTAACAATATATTGACTATAGGCCTGATAGGTCATCTGGATCTGCTTGAGCTGGTCAGCTCTTGGTGCCTATGTTGAAATTTAACAAGGTGAGATGACATGATGCTGGAACCAGCTGCAACGATGGATATCAAATCTGTCCTGGTTTTAAAACGAGGTTTTAAAAAAGCTGCAGTTTTATCAGACATTATCTATTCTATAATACTTTAAATTGTTTGTTTAATGTTCTTACTCTTTTTAACGTTTTGTATGCATCTAGTATGTACTTTTAAACTGTTTTAATTTCATAAAGCACAATAACCTGTGTGTATGATAATGAACTATCCAAATCGGTTTGCTTTGCTTTATTAAGTCTTATTAATGAAACACTAGTCTGACTCAGTGATGTTGTGTCTTCACAGATCATTGAATTGGTCGTCAGATTGCTGAGCTACTTTTACCATATACAGGCCTCCCATGTTTCACGTATGAAATGCACAATGAAGATAAACCAATAGATAAATACTTTAGTCAAAGAGATCAATCATATATATAACTCTCATATTTATATATCTCCTAAATCAATACTGTGATCCTCAGTGTCTGATTTGATCCAGGATGTGAATTCACAGCTGAAAAAGTTAAGTCTAAAAGTTTTGTTCCTGTTATTTTGATGCCCTCAAGTCCTCGAGAGGTGAGGACTAAAAAACACTGGAAACTTCTTCCAGGAGCTGAAAACTATGGTGGTGAAGTTTTTCTTGTCCAAGTCAAACCTGTCTGCATGGGTAACCTTTCATATTCTAATGTGACCTTATAACATCTTGGATTCCACTGCCAGGAGGCCAGTATGTACCAGACACAATTTTTTATATTTCTCAGAAGTTTCAAGCCCAGCTCACACTCACTCATTCATGTCCAGAAGCTGCCAAGTACAACCAGAATAATCTGTGTAACCACTGAGCAGCTCAATCAGAGCAGCTGCCTTGCTCAAGAGTACCTGGGCAGTAAGGATGAGGGAGGTTCAAGAGCTACTCTTTCATTTTCCTCACCCAGATTGAATTTACCTGCCGTGTTCATGGGTATATTTACTTACCGAACAAGGTTGTTTTTACAGAATGACGCAGTTGCTATTTAGCTTCTATCAGCCTATGTGAGTGTTTATATATTTGTACAATACAATGGAGTATAAGGGCCACTTCAAGGGAAAGAAATCTGAAATGTTGAGAATGATTGTGTCATTTTACAGGCGAAATCAGACAATCAGCCGGTCGTCTGTATTCAAATGAGAAATGTGGATCATCTTGTGAAGTAATGCTTGAGTATTTTGTTTCACACATAACAAAATACTTAATCTTATGGCTCATCAGCACCACACTATCATAAGTATCGAGACTTTGAAAAGATTGTGCATGAAACTGTGTCTATTCCAAAGAAAGAACCCCACAGACTTGGAGAAAATTGCCTCTATTGTGGCAGAGGAGATGTTTGGTAGTGGTTGACTGCAATCTGTGTGCTATTCAAAGTGGTTTCATGGTTTCTCAAAGATCCGGTGAGAACTGTGGCAAACACAGGTTCTCTTTGCTTCTTATTTCCTTACATTTTCCCTTTCTTAACATATTTTGACTTGTTTCTAATAAATGTTCAATTTCTGACCTTATTCTCGTAATCTCCCTTTTTTGAATATTTAATATGGCCCTACTTCATTCAAACAGACACTAATGGCACAAAGAATTATCATGTCATTTTTTTTGGTTGGCAAGTCGTTAGTGATACTTCCTGGATTATCCTTCAATGTAACAGAGTCGAACTCAGTGATCTGCAAACAGGATTAGAACATAATCTTCTTATTAAATCGTCATTCACATGTCATATAAAGTTCCAACCCTTCATAAAATAATGATTTCAATCTTTATTCGAAATGTCAAATGGTATTTGCAGTCTGCATACATTTGTTCATGGACTGTATCGGGCCATGTGCAAATAGTCTGTCATAATTTTATGATTTTGTATTTGGAATTAGGTCATCAGGTTGTTCCATGTTCTATCTTTAGCAATTTATCAGCTGATATTTTCATTTCAAGCAACATTGTGAGACTTCTCATTTGAGATGATATACTTACAGTATATGAACAGCAACTAAATGTATCTATTTATCTATTCTTAAAAAGGAGAGTGCACAAAGTGTAAATGTTTCACTCAATATAACAATCAAGAGTGACTCCACATCACAGCACTGAATGGATTTTTCCTGAACACCTCTGTAGGTGCGATATCGAGTGAAGGGAACATTGAATGCCTAACGGGCAAAGGTAAAAGGAAATCCATGAGTGCAGGAGAGAGATAATGAAACAGTGTAGTCGGACCCTGAAGGCACATACCAGTGACTCGTTCTGGGTCCCATGACAATAAGGATTGTCCCCTTTAATTGAAATCTGGTTATTCTCTGGTCATGGACAACTTTTTAAATAAAGGCAGTGTCTCATCTCCTGCTTTTAATTTCCTCCAGACAATAATGTCTCCTTTTGCTTTTCTTTAATGTCTACTACTCTGTGAAACAAATGTTTCCCCCCTAATAATTAGTGATCACACTATGTTGTATGGAATAACAGCCTTTTCTATTATCAAGCTGCAGTTTACTGAGCCCAGCTAAATAAATCTGGCCTGGCTATAACACTATAACAAAGGATTAAGGTGCCTCTGGGAGAATAAACACAGTTCAGAACAATATGCTGGACAGAAGAATGTACATGTTTGTAGTTAAGAGTCCTTTAGGGGAAGGAAGTTGGCTTGGCCGATTGTTGTGCTCATGTTGACTTATGATTATGGTAGTGGACCATTTTCTCAAGTACACATTGGTGGTTCTTCCTTCTCCAGATTATGCTACTTTGCAATTAATTACTAGGGGAAATATTTTACTCTCTTCACTTATTTATTGAGATTTTTTATTAATTTGGATTAAAATTTTTGATATAGATTTTTAATAATAAAACCTATGATAACCTAATAAAATACACTTTGTAATTATTTTTGCTACAGATTACCAGTAGCTCTCAACATTTAAAAGCCTCAGGTGTATTTTGTGACCCTCTGTAGGGGCCTGACCTCTGACCTTCTGATACACATCTAATGCTTCAAGGGACCCCTAGGCGGTCCACGCCTCCTCCACCACTGTGATCCCCTCACTCACCACTGATGTTCACAAACAGGTCTCTAGTTTCCACCAGCCTTTTGTTAGCAACCGTCTGGACCAGGTTCACTGTCTTGAAATTAGTAACTTTTTAAATGTGAATTAATTTGGAATGATTATTGTTTTTAATGGTTCTTTGACTTGACTTTCAATTGAAGTCTTCTATACATTTCTTTCTGTGAGGAATGGCACCTGACAAAATGAGGCCTCCTTGAGAAATATTCTATCGAAGCTTCACGTAACCTACACTCAACTATTATCAGTCACATCAATGAAAAATTAGGCCCTTCACTCCTCTGAGCATGCATAAATAATGATAATGACTTGTAGGAGCTTTGATGAGGAACCATTTCTGTGTTGTGGTGGTCAAAGTGCCCTTGAAATATAATAGGGGAATCTGAAAAATGGCTTTCATGGAGCAATTTGTGGTATACTGCTTAGTTGACTCCTACAGCTCATTATGCATTTTGCAGATAGGTAACCTTAAATTGCATCGTTGAAGGGAGTGTCTGATTAATCTATTTTAGTGTTACAAATTCCTCAGAGTGAAAGCTAAAATATAGTTTAAGATTGGGTTTTATGTAATAGGTTTTACATGAGGGACATGTGTCGATGTTCTCACAGAAAGCCCAGCTCATTTAATTCTTCCATCACAGCCAACTGCTCACGAGGTGGAGAGAGATTTGTGGTAAATTGTGGAGTTTTATGGAACAGCCCATTTAGCCTTTGGGACTTCTTCTGAATGTACTTTGAACTCCAAATGAGAGACACTTCTCTGGGTCTAAAACACAAGCTTGGAAATCCGGCCATTAAAATGTTTTGGTTTCGTCTGACTGTGCAGCATTTTGCAAAAGTTCCCGTTTGACCGTGAATGTACCCGCAGATTGTCCTTTTTCCGTGTCAGAGATAAGTGTTCCAGGCAAATCCATCATGTGTCATCCGCTGTCAGAATCCGGTAAAAACAATTAGAGGTTCCTCACGCAGGTCGAGCTGCTCCAATAGTCAATGAGACAACCTCTGTGTGTGGGCCTATAGGAACGGTAAAGTCATTAGGAAATGCCAGGCGAGGAGGGATGCATGGGGAAGACAAATGACCTACTGTATATGAGGTTGGGGACAGATTGGAAAGACAACTTGTGAAAAAAATCATGTGCACAGAAGAACATTTGCTCCGTGTAGTGTAATTATTAAGCAATTAAAGCAACAAAAAAAGACGAAAGGACACACACTGTAATTGAAGTCACTGTGGGAAGAGGACAGCATACAGGCCACAGGGGGTCCAGCAGAACTCCTGTAAATAAAACCTGCTGTCTTTGAAATGCCTCCCAAAAGTCAACAATTACACAAAGACATGACCACACACTCATTTGCATGCAGGCAGACGCAAACACGTTCCCGGCATTTGGCCAAGTCACAGGCGATTTATGTCCACTGATGCTACCGCCATGCTGGTGCATGAAAGCGGACGCCCCCTAATAGCAGTCAGTCATTCAGTTACCATGAATCACCTGCTCAGTCCATTAATGCCGCTTGTCACTGGTGTGTACAATGCAATCAAGAAAGTGTGGAGTATTGAATCATGGGCATGTTGTCCACTAACAATACTTGGCACTGCATTGATTTCGACCAATAGCCCTTCAGCCCTCAGGCACTGGGATGTAGCTCATTGATGAGACACTTTATCAGGAGAAAAAAGGTCAGCAGGAGTGATTGATATCGTCTTTTATGAGTGGTAATACAGATGGTATTACTCCAATCTCGATGACATTTGTTTCAAGCGGGCCATAAACAGCCAATATGGAGAGAGACTGAGTAATAACATCCTTATGTTTGTGTTTGAATGTTATGCATCTATAAAACATGCCTCGCTATCTTGTATGTGATGACAATGTAAGCAAGAGTCCTTGGGGTCAATATGGAAGCTCTTTGAGCTGTGGTTTATGGCTTCTGAGTGGTGAGAGAGGAGCCAGCGACCTCAGGTAGCTAGGGTATGGATTATTTGTTGAAATATTGATCCACACACAGTTTAACTGAATAAGGATGTTTCCTTAATGTAGATCCTCTTCCGTTTCCTGGAGGAACCCATTTTATGAAATTGCTAGAAAAGAATTTTAACAGGACATTTAGAAAAGCTGATTCACGAATAACCTTTTTATCTCGCTGGATGCGTTGCTCTTGGAATGGCAATGTTGGTGTGTCAGTGTGACAGTTCACTTCTTTGATCCAAAATGAAATACCTCAACTAGCCTCTTGTATGGCTGGCAATAATGTAACCCAGATAACACATTACAATTACTGGTTTTCTTAAGATTTGCCCTGTTAAGGACTTTGGAAAGACATTTGGGATTTTTAAGGCTCTCTGATATGACTTTTATTTTGCTAGTTGTTTTTCTTTAAAATGACTGATCTTGTTTGTCTTTGGTTGTTTAATTTCCTGTCGGTTTTTGGTTTCCCGCCTCAGTGATTGACGGCTCCCGTTGTGTCCAATTATGCCTGCTTCCCTTGTGTATTTAGTCTCCGTGCTCCCCGGTCTTCTTTGTCAGTTCATCTGTTTTGTTCCTTTCCCTGCTCCCTGGTGTTACCTCACACTTGGTGTAATTATTATTTTGTGTTGCTTAGGTTTTACCTGTTTTTCTGTCTGTGTTGGAGCTTCTGGAAGCTCTCACACCAAACTTGTTGTTTGTTCAGTTTAGTCCAAACTAAAATGACAGGTCTGGACCAACAGACCAAAGTTTAGTCAAACCAAAAGAGTATCAACCAAGATTCGGTTTGTTTGCAGTTTGAGAACACTTTTTTTTGGACGGTTTTGACTTTTGGACCAATTGCAGGAAGTTGAGACAGTTAAACAATTAAACAAAATAAAAAGAAAAAAGACAAGGAAGTCATGGTCTCTCCAGAAACTACGTTGCCCAGGCCCCGAGAACTGCTTGCAGTCTTGACCTCTGACAATATAAGGTTTGGATGATGAGTAAGATCACTTGGTGCATTCAAACCAGTGGGCCTGAAGTTGGTGATGCAGGTAGTAATACCATATTGATATTACTGTGGCAACAAAGCCAACAAAATTAACCAGTTAATACATTTTCTCCATTCAAACGTGAAGACTACCTAAAAAATAAAAAAAGGGCTTTATTCAAAAGAGTTAGTGTGGATAAAGTAGCAGAATTGACTACATGCTAATATTAGATGTCGCAGTCTGCAAGCAAATCAAGTATCTGCACCACTTGTTTTGTGGGAAGTCTTCTCTTTTGGGTCCTGTAAAGCTTGCTGCACAAAAAAGGATAATCAGGCAGATTTTAGACCTAATTTTCCCCTTCCGACAATCGAGGGACTTGTGGTCAGTCGGTGCCAAAAGTGTGGGGGGTTTGCAAAATAATCTGGATGCTACCGATAAAGTCGGAGACTCCCTGATCTCGATACGATAATCAGCTCCGACAGACACGGAGAGAGAGTGCGAGAGAGACTAGATGACCGGGAAGCATCACCAACCAGATGTTGCGTACTTTTACGGCTGTAACTTAAAACAACAATACATTTACTGCTCAGCTCCAGCTTAGGCTGTATACGCCTTCGGCAAGTGTGCGGTTTGACGTTCTGGTCACATCGTCCACTTTGTGGGCTGAAGATTGTAAGATTAAAAATCGATTAATCTGTCACTTTGTCTGTGGTCTCCCACATCGGTCAAGAGCTGAAAATCCTCGTGTGCAACAGCCCTAAACACAGAATCCTAACAGTTAATGTTGTGCCACCGCAAGTTGACATTCATGGTTGTGAGGTGAGCAACTGTTGGATTGATTACCATGAAATTTGGTTGAAGACATTTATGTCCCACTCGGAACGAATGGTGCTGATTTAGTGAATCCCTGACATTTCATGTGGTGTCGTCATTGGACTAAATTTTAATTTGTCCAACACTTTGGTTTATGACCAAATACAAATCTTCTGCTGTACTTTGTGTGTTGAATGCTAATTAGCCAGTATTAGCATGCTTACCTGCTAAACCAAGATCTGTACTTATATAGAATGTAATTGTAAAACATCGGCGTGTTAGCGTTGTTATTGTTATGTACAGCTTGAGAACTAGCTTGGATGTAGGCTCGTAATCTTTTTACATTTAGGAAATTACGAAGAATCTTAATTTCCACTTGAGTCCATTAATAACTGTACTGAGATGAGACCCTGTGCTAGATTAAGAAGAAAGCTTAGTCAGCATCCAGACCATTTTCAGCTACCATCTCATAAATTGGTTAAATTGAACGCCACCACTTGACAAGATGATATCCATGTCTGACTACAGGCTTGGAACTAGCTATTTCATTATATTTGCATATGCATATTTTCCATCTTGCTTACAGTGGCAAATTCACTTCCCAGCTTGATACTGACGGATCCATGCATAGCTAATGTTGAACGTAAATTACCTTAATTGTTTTAAATCTTGACATATCAGCCCGATTATACCTGTCTCAGCAGTGCGAGCAAATGTATTATTGATCAAAATGTTCCCTGGTTAATGATAACCTTCGCTAGCAGGGATGGGGAGCACAGAGATGGATGCACAAGGAGGGAAAATGGATTTTCCTACCTGGTCCATTCCGTTTTGATAAACCTCTTACCTTCCTCTCATCCTCGCTCTGGTTTGTCACTTCGTTCGGTTCATCAAACTGACACGATACATGGCTCGCTGTCAGGTTCACGTCTTAACTAACCGGAGTCTCAGCCTCACTGAGAAGTGCTGTCCTGCGAAATTAGCAGATTGAAGTGAAGACCGGCCGTTCTTAGAAGTGCCCTTGATGAGTAAGGCTTCTGATGTCATGTAACATACTGAGTAATACGTCTTCTCGATAAAAGCCTCAGTCATCCTTTGGCTTTATCTTAATTGTTTCCCTGTCAGGTCTCAGAACTTATCAAACTGTACTGTATGTGTGTGGAGCCTTTCGTAAAGCCTGCTTTGAACTACATTAATATATATCTTTGTCATGGATAATGAATTAAAGGACTCTATAATGTGAAGGTTCTTGCTTGTGTGCTGAAAACACACAATCATCAGGCAGCTCCACTCCTCCATACTGTTCTTTTGAGCCTGTTTTAGCTCATTGTTTTGGATACATGGCCTCTACAGCTTCTGAGGCTTCTGGCCAAAGTTGAATGAAAGATCTTTCTCTCATGTTTTGAAATTCTTCTCACTCTCACCTTCACCACTGCATTTGCTTTTCAATGTTGTCATGTTGACCGATGTTGTTTCTGTCTGCCCGACTGTGAGCCCGTCAGTGCTTGGATGATATACTTCAAATAAACAGTGGACACACCATAACTGCTCTATTGATATTCTGTCTTTCAAACCTGCTGTCAAACAACCACCCAGTCTCCCATCAAAACAACCACCTCCAGCAGGTTCTGAGAAGCCGCATCCTCCTGCTGGTTTAACTCCTCCATGAGTCCATAATCTCTGAGGGAGGGGGTTGCCCCATTTTTTACCTTCATTGGTTATCTCCACCAAGTACATTGTATTTTTATTGCCTTTTATCTGTCTTTTACCAGGATTACGCAAAAACTACTCAATAGATTTTCTTGAAATTAGGTGGAAGGAATGATGGGCCAAAAAAAATCGATTGCATTTTGGCATGGATCCGGAACAGGAGACCGATCAGTGAATTTTGAGAATCTTCCTTTAAGATTGTGTTTATTTTTTACATTTTTGCAGATCTCTCCGGGAATAATGCATAAATGTTAATGAACAAAAGCAGGCAAACTTAATGGAGTGATTTCTATGAGTGTGATCAATTTGGTGCGGCATGATTAAATTTAAGGGGGCTGTTGAGCCGTAGTGGAGGTATGCACTCTACTGAGCTCCATTAGTTAAAGATGCATGTCATGTTTCTGGAGTCTACTTACAAAAGTCGATGTTGTTGACTCTGATAGACCTACTGTCGGAGAAACGCCACAGTGAACGTCCTGAACGTCCTGCATTGACCTGAGTTGGTGGATGCAGGAACCGAGCTAACAGCAGATGAACACAGGATTTACATCCATCAAGTGACCAGTGAATTTCAAATAAATGTTTATTTTGCTCAGTTTCTGTTGGTTATGTATTATTTCTGTTGGTTATTACTTTACTCAGTTACATTTCTCTACAAATAATATTTCCATCTTTTGTTAAAGGTGTTATTACAAATGCGATACATATCTTTATACCTCTTGTAGTTTCATTTGATTTTCTATTTTCATTTTCTATATTATTATACATTCACGTGTTCTCTTGAATAACTCTATTCCAACAATTTAGCTTGAACTTTTTTTGTTTTGATGCTTTTCTGAATGCTGATGGCTGGTTATTGCAGATTCAGGTAAGTTGTATAAGTCTTATACTCATCTGTCATTTCAGTTTACCTATGAAAAGCAGACTAATCTGAAAATAATGTATTTAATTATATAAGTTTATTTGGGACCCCCAAAAGTTTTAAGGGGCCCTTAAAGTTTTGTTTTACGCAAAATATTATACTTAAATACTAAATACTTCAATGATGAGGTACAATACACAATATAAGGTCACATATCGCTCTCTGTGTATTTCACAGTGTTACAAATCACATACATAGTTAAAAACAATGTAAAGTAACATTTTGCTTTATAATCAACTTGCACTAAAAAACTGTGCATGGTCTGCTCACATATTCTCTCTCTGCTTTCATCCAGGTTATGAGTGGGAATATGTGACTATATCAGTGAAGTGAGTACATATTATTCTTACACCTGGTACCAGATGTAATTAACCGCATGATGCCATCTTGACACTCTAAATGTCCTTTGCACATTAGCTGTTGTTTACTTTCCTCAAGTCAAGAGGACATTGATGACTTTGCACTGCCTAATAATGCATAGCCCTTACGTTGTGACCCTTTTTACTCTGTGTAGGGCCATTTGCCTCTGAACTGTTTATGCCTGGGCTTTAAATCGCTATCGAACATCACTGATGCCAAGTGGTGCAAGCAATAACATGAATAATCCATTGGCAGTTCCTGTTAGACCGAAAGAGAATGAGAGCTCAATTACCATCATACTCAGGGGGAGTAAAACCAGGCAGTAACGCCATAAGCCTTTCGCCCTAAAAACTGAATATGCTTTACATATTGCAGCTGTAAACATCCATCTTACAGAGGACGGCAATTAAAGGTGTTCAATAATATCTGTGAGCCTTTCACTGTAAATCACAGGAGAAAAAAATTGACCTTTTTTTCTTTTTTGCATTCGATTTGTTTTGTATTCACACAGCAAATCAAGAAATGCACTTGCCTAACCTTTAAAGATGCTTCTGTAAGTGGGAGTAGTAATAGACAAAGTAGTAAAAGACAAACTTCTATCTTGGACCAGAGCCAATTCATAAAGCATCCTTATAAACTACAGCAGGTCACCCAACCTTGGAGGAGGAGAATATCCTGAGGCTTGAAATGATCGACCATTTGACCAAAACCAGAATAAACAAAATCCTATTCTACTATTCTTACAGTGCAATACAACCATTAACCGTCTAATGTTATTTAGACAAATATCTTTTGGAGAAAGTCTGCTTTGAGAGGTTCCACATCATGAAATTGAGCTTTAGATTTCTTAAACACTGAAAATGTTTCGCTGCTCACTTCCCCTTTTCCTTGGCAAGAAAAAAGGGCGATACATCTAAGGCTCCTCAGACCATTTTAAATTCATCATGCAGACCTACTGCGGATTCCAGGCACGTCCATCAATCTGCCTGTGAAATGAAGAGCCAGAGGCGACTGACCCAGACACATCAGCTCCTTTTTTGGACATCTAACACTTTCTAAAGTCCTCATACTCACAGATTGATTTCTTATTTTCAGCTTGCTGCTGCATCTCGGACGTGGCTCATGCTCAGACTGTGTGTGGAGTGAGTGGGCAACAAGTAGCCTGCAGGGCTATTGCATTTATTTTTCATCAATACTTTAAAAGAGTTTCTCTTAATATAAAGTAGATTTGTACAGCTAAAAATATATGTATCTACTTTTAAAGCAGCAAGCCACATCACAGAGAGATGTGGGGCGTTTTTTCCAATTCATCCTCATTTCCCAGCACACATGATTAACAGCCATTACAAACAGTATCATGGGTAACAATAAAACGGTTTAATCATCTCAAAGTGTACAAAAATTTATTAAATATCTATTTCCCACACGTTTGAATGTTTATACATTTTATTTTCTGTCAAACATTGAAACCAAAGCTTTTGCTTTCTTATATCTGATTACATTGTTACAATCTTTAATCAATAGTGCAAATTTTCCAGTCTTGATGGCTTGATTAGAAACTAACGGCTCTCTGTGACACTGTTGTGATCTTTGTAAGGTTTATGAAATGTTCAGGTTCAAACAGAATCTACACATTTGATTGGAGGAACCAAGTGTAGGATGAGTCTTGATGACATTCGATACTGTTTTACAAGAAAAGAGATGAGAGACGTTCATGTAAAAACACTGTGATACTGATTTTCTGACATATATGGTTAACAAGGATACATTTCTGATTTCACAAAGAGAAGCGGTTGGAGATCCTTTTTCCTGATCAGACACAGCATTAAACAAGTAACTGATTTTAATGTTGTGTCGGATCAGAGTAAATCCTACTATAGCAAGCAATGCTTATAAAAAACTCCCATACCAGAGTACATGAAAGGTTAGTCTTACGTGAAACATCAAAAGTGCTTCCTGTCACATGTTAAACAACAAATACTGATTAGATTCTACTCTACATGTTGGAAGTACGATTGATGAATACTTTCATGTTCAATAAAGAATGACAATCATTCTTGTGTAGCTAACAAGTACCTAAACATAATAACAACACTTTTCAGTGAAATTGCATAGTCAAAAAGACCAATACAAAGCCTGTATGAAAAATTATATTAAAACAACTCTAATAAAATACTCTGAATAAAAAAATCGTATTTTAGTACCCTGCGGAGTGTCGTTTTTTCACAAAGACCTTGGAGACTTTTTACAATGTGATGGCAGGATCTTTCTCTAAACACAACAATAATATTATATATAAAATATTATTATTATTATTAACCTGATTGTCTGAAAATACATGTCTTTATCTTCAGATATTATGTCAAAAATCTCTGAAAGGCAAAGTGGAATCAGTACATTTTCCACCATGGAGCATTTGTTGTGTTCATTGGACAGATAGGTACCATCGTTAGTTTTTCACTCCAATAAAAAATAAACCTGTTGGACAGACAAATGTTCCCCATTTAAACAATCTTGATATGTAGTTCGTAAACAGATGATTATTCCGTTTTGACCTGAGTCTCTTTCTCGTCCAGCCCATCGACTCCACAGGAGTGTCTTCAATCCAAGAATCTTCACCCAGACAGACATTAATCATGGAGTGGTATTTAAGAGCGGGCAGGATTGTCGTCTTTGTGCGACGTCCTGTTGATGATGCTCTCTTTTAGCCTCTTGGTAAAAAGGTGGCTGGCTCTTCCACAGTAGGTGTGTGTGGTGGTCTGCAGCGACGCTTCTAGAGGCTGAAGCAGGAACGCCTCCATGTTCTTGCCAAACGGGTACTGTGATGTAAGGGAACACAAGCAAGTATTCAATTTCAGATTTCACAAATATGTTCTCAGAAGGTCCTTTAGTATTACAGTGTTGTACAACAAGCACCTCGTAAGTAATTAATCTGATACTTCCTCAGTATCGGGATGCAGTAATCGAAATTCTAAGCAACATCCCACGTTAACATTATGAACCTGAATATCTGTATGTCTCCTTTAAACAAAAGCATCTAAGTTAATACCTGTGAAAGTCATTAAGAGAAAATAAGAACTGCATTCAAATCAGATTAAGTAATAAACGTTCGGCATTTGATTCACATTTGGCTTGGATGATAAATACTTTATCCCAACTAAACAACAAAGGGCTCAGTGAGGTGTTACAGCAGTGGGGAGAGCTTCAGCTGCAGCCTTACAGATACGCTTCATTATTCAATGCTCTTGTGTCACAGAGTAAAGCTCTTCTGCCAGTTGATAACAACACTTCTGTTACATGCATAATGTAAATCAAGATGCAGGCATTTTATTTATTGTTTTCAAACGAGGTAAACCATTGTTTTAAAGCTCTAGTAAATGTGAAGGAAATCACTATTTCACAGCACTGATTTGCCTGTAATTTCACCAGGCATCAGGTTACTCAAAGCACACTTTCTTTATTATCATTCATATAGTGCAGTCGGCAATAAAACACCATTAACAGCCTCCTATCGATTTTTTATGTGGATGCTGCTGCTACGTTGTCCACACAGCCATCATGTCTCAAACTAGCATCAGCACTAAAAATTTTACTACTCTTCTGTGGGCTTGGCTGGGTAATGGTAGTGCCCTTTATTGCAAGCTCCTCGGCTAGCTGGGCGAGCCCACCATGGGAGCCAGACTGACTAAGGAGCTCTTGGTGGGATGGAAATGAGTTTCCCTCAGAATTGCCTGCTCCAGGCATTTGGATGCTCTCCTCAAAGGGCTGAGTGGGAACAATGTGGGTGGGGGGCCGAAGGAGCTGGACCAACAGGAAGAGTTGATAAAGGCACCAACAAAATGTGGCTTATAACTACAAAAGGATGAAGCACTCTTCAGCTACACCAGGCTCTGGTGTACTAAGATAAACTACAAAGCTCCATATCTTACATCTATCTACTTAATACAGGTCACGTTTCACTATAACAAATGGCAAACCGAAGCATTCCTCAACCTCTGAAAATCAAGTGAAATATGGTATGTGCTGTCTCGGATGCAGTGTGTGTGTCTGTGCTGTCGGAGAGACTGATGGAGACGTGGGGGGGCAGAGTGCCCCGTAATGAAGCCTGCTCGTTTACTTAATGGCTGAGAACATTGCCCGCACTGATAGTGGCCAGGCTGGGCCTTGTGGCGGTAATGGATGGAGACCAGCTAATGAAGCTTCCCTTGCTTCCCTGCCTGCATGTTGACCAGAGTGCTGAAATCAACAAGAGCAGATCGAAGGTGCACAGAGGGAGAGAGAGAGATACTTTCCTGCTCAGTGATGACGGTCACTGGTGATGCAATAAAAAAGTGAAAAACATTTAAAGCAAGTCTGACTGATCCTTCTCTTTAGCCAGCTATTCTGCCAGCATTCTGAAAATGTTAAGATTTTGTAAAAAGGCTTCAAAACACAACCAAGAAATAATTCAGTCTTTAAAAGAAAAGCAAACGTGACGAGCTATGCGTTTTGGGGAAAGTAATGGACAAATGCAGTGTGGATTTTGGTGTTGCAATGGGATTTGAAAACAATAACAAAAACATAAAATAATCTCAGTCCACCGTGAACAATTATGTTTCCCTTGATTTTAACTTTGTCATAATAAAAAAAGCAATATGTGATAATAAACATGAACAGAATGAGCCTAAAAATTCAGTTCTTAATAAGATTTTTTGTCATGAACGTTGACTTGTTCACATTTAAAGTAACTTGATACTAATTGTTCTTGGAATCTGCACCATCTGCAAACACTTTTTTCTGAGAAATAGAGAAAAAAACTATTTTTTAAACACCCTCACACAGTTCCAAATGTTAAAGTGGAAAAAATCCTGGATCTGCTCCAAAATCCAAAATGTTTTTTTCCCTGAATCATACCATGTCCTTCCACCAATCCATCGGGAAGTTTTGTGTGAAACCTAATAAAACTGATCTAAAACAATCCAGATCTCCTGGACCAGTTTGACACAACGATAATAAGTCATGTCCCCAAAGAAACATCAGAACTAACACCTTGAATTAAACGGACGTGTCAAATGTGCAACAGACTCAGTGAATCTTCCCGCTACAGCTGAAAACATCTCAAGCAAACCCTCCACTGGTCGAAACCAGGTAGGGCTGATTTGCCTGCTTTGGGAGAGCTGAGACAGAATGACGGAAATGTTTAACAGACTATTGATTAAGCACGGGTGGATGGGAACATCCATAAGAGAAAGGCAATGGCCTGGAGAGCCTATTGATAACATAATGACTAGCAAATGTTTCTCCAAATACACCGGTCTGCTTCCACAACTGTTAAATAAACAGAGGCACCAGAGACATTCTATAAAAAAATGTCACCAGAATAAACAAGGCCTTTCGAATACTACATTCCTGAACATGTTCTATTGTATTTGTCTGAAGGACCATCAACACATTTTTCTGTGACAGAATAAATATGCTCAATTCTTTTTAAAACCTTCAGCAAGACTTGGTGATTGCTACGAAACAAGAGCCCTTCAGGAAATACACATTTTCTTTTTATTCCACTGGGATGGCTCAAAGAAACCACAGACCTGTGACTAGCTGAAGCTCTCCTTACCTTTTGGATGGCTTCGTAGACGGCTCGAAACGCTGGCTGCTTGTCATCATGGTACACTCCCCTGTTACCATGGAGAATGAAGACACCTTCTTGTTCAGCCTGTTGACAGTTGCTGCCATAGATACAGTGGTCTGGACGGTAGTTCCACTGGCAGGGAAACACATACAGGCTCTCTGTAATGCAGCAAGAGGCAGGGTTGGGCTGATTATTATAAATAACTAGATGTATTCAAAAGATACCAGTAAATCAAATATTTGTTTATTCAATAGGAAATGTCCAAAAGAACAACCAAAATGTCCTTTAGTGAAGACATATTGAAGATATTAATGTGTACCTGGGTTATGATGGAATATTATATTTAGTAGGTCCTGGTCCCCCCACGTGATATTGAGTTTATACTTCTGGAGAAGAGGCATCAGAATTTCCTCCCACCGCAGTGAAACTGTGGTCATGTCATTCTAGAAAAATAAGATATAGCATTCAGACAGCATTCATATTATATTGCATCAGGAAAACATAAACCTGCAATTTCATTAAATGATTCCCTTTGTTGACACTTCATCTCAACTCAAACACACTGTTTCTTTCTGTCAAACAAGTCTGCTTAGTGTGAGGCTTAATAAAAAGAAATAACAAGAGTGACATCAACTGGTCAATGTCGGTGGTGCAGCTACTCCCGAGACCCTTTTGTTTCCCAAGATCTCCTTTCACATATCTCGAAATACCTCCCAATTAAGAGAATGTAGATTTTTAACAGAATTGGAAAATACAACACTATATCCTCCACAGATGGAATATTGTTTACAACAAATATTAAGTTATTACTGGTAACTGACACATTGACACAATACGCATTAAATAGTACTAATATTCTTATCAACTTTGAGCCAAACTTTTCTATGAAACATTCCTTTGAAATGTTAATATGGCAAGCCGGCCCAGTCTAGGTAATCAATGGAAAACTACCTGTTTAATCTGTGCCTTCAAAAGTGTAGTCTCATCCATATGTTGTATTTAATGGTGTTGATTCAATGATGTAATGATGCACTAGTATATTAAACTGAGAGGTTTGAATACTGCACACTGCTAGATAGTTACACATAATAAAAAATCAACCAAAAAGTTACCTTAAAAAAGTTCTCCCTGAGGCGAGTCATGTTCATGAGCATGACACCTGAGTTGATGCCTGTCTTGCCATAATAAGGGTGACGGGCGAATCGGTTGTACCAGCCGATACGTGGCTCCTCGTGCTCTGGAGCCATGGCTGCTAGTTGGCTTGAACTGAACTGAGACAGCAAAGCCCACATGTCCTCGACGGGGCGCAGGAAAATGATATCTGTGTCCACATACAGCAAAGAATCCACCTCCTTCAGGATCAGCTGGAAATAAAACAGAGATATTCTTATAATGTGTTGCCCTTTTATAACCATTAAAAAGCATACAGTATATGAAGAAGATGTCTCCAGACTAACTGGCAGGAAGAGTCTCTGAGAAGCACAAGGTTTGAAGAGCTTCTTCCACTCCTTTGCATTCTCCTCGGGAAAAGTGATGGGATAGATGGTGAACTTAAACTTGGTCTGAACGGCTCTGGGCCAGGAGTCCAACTTTAAGAGAAGATAAACACAAAGATCACAGAATTTATTTTGATAGTTTTTGTCAGAATTGAACCATGGCTTAGAAACTCAAGAAAATTGGAACAAACTGCATGAAAGTTCTAATGATGTTGAAGAGAACAATGGGAAGGACACTTACAGCACTTTTGAAGCTAACATGTAGATTATCCTCAGCAAAGATGTAAAAGTGCAGAGGCTTTTTGCTGAAGAGAACAGCAGACTTCAGCATGGTGAGAGTCTCCTCCAGCCTGGGGCCACAGGCCACCACAGCCAGGTGACTCCTGTCATCGATAGATTCTTTGACTGCAGCACCTGACCTCCCTCTACGAGCAGAGACGAAATTTGATTATTCAATAATTGACCCAGAAAAAAAGATTTTAAACATAAAACAGATTGGATTCAGTGACATGATCAGGAGTGAACAAAGGAATGAGACTCAGCTGACTGACACTCGGCCCTGTAGGGTTGGAACTGCCATTAGATTTAATGAAGAGATGTAGAAAAGGATTATTACTCGTGCTTTGTGATGCTTTCAAGTGTTCCCTGTGAAGTACCACTTTCAACTTTGGAAATCATAAATGTAGCCTGTCACATATTGTGAAAATAATTTCCCACCATAACTCTTTATTAATGTCATAGTGTGACAGACCAAATGGTAGCAAGACAGATTCAATAAAAGCTGTGTTATCATACTCTTTGTAACCGTGAGATAACACTGAGAATTTGTAACATTGAAAAGCTGTAGCCAATGCTGCACCCATGACTGTATTACTGTAATCTGTCAATTACTTATTGACAGACCCCATTGAATACGAATTTGAATACGGTTTTATTGCCAAGCAAGCCTACACATGAAATTAATTTGCTGTGGTATATTTGTGCAACAGCATAAATGTCAAAATAGGGAGCTGTATAAAAAGTTTTATAAAAACAGGATGTACAATTTGACAAGTCTACAGTTTGATCGCTATTAGCCATGGAAAGTTCTAGTTTCATAGTTGAGGTGAGGATATTTATGATACATATTAGGCCCGGCATCCCGGGCCTAATATGTATCATTAATATTTTATGCATTACTTTTGTATATATCAATATAAATATAAATGTATTGTGGAGTATGTAAGAGAGGCATTCTGACAAAAATAACAGAGTTAAAGGTTATGATGTAATGCAAAGTATTGTCTCTCAGATCATCACTTTTCTTTTGTCATCTTTCACTCCTCATGATCATGAGATGACTTTACAGAGTCAGGTTTATATGAACACATTGACTGAGTTGTCGGCATGTGTGATTTCTGGCAACTGCTGGTGACTATGAGTTCCATATCTTCAAGCACAAGGTACACTGGGAAATCAGCAACAGGTCCATCCTTTATTTTGAACTGTGGAACGTGGAAGTAGGTGAAAGTTGCACATTGAAATCTGAGGATCATAAATCAGGTCTGTTTATAGAGATGCACAAAATCAGTCATACCTAAAAGTAGAGTCCAAAAAGCAGCTCACTCCACAAACATCAGCAGGCAGTCTCCAATATGGACTCCAGTAAGAAACTGACAGTGATTTACACCTGTCAGAATGAAAACGTGAGCTTCGCGATCCTCAAATTCACATTAAGTTTGGAACAACAGAACCAGATGTGTCCGGATTAGATGTCTCCTGAACTGCCCACTACAGAGTTAGTTGTTAGACAGACGGTTGTGCTTTAAATCCAACCAAAAGCAAATGAGAAGTGTGTTAGCTTCAGTGTTAATGGTTAATCGGGTATCCAGCTAACGTTAGCTAGGAGGAGCTAGCTAATAAGAGATCATTCTGAACACATACAGTTACAGACAGACAGGGGGGAACACAGCACATTACACATTCATTTTATGTAAAAATGGCCCATGCCTTGTTTAATACTATCCACGCGTTAGCTAACACAAGCTAGTTTTATAACTTAGTAGTAACACAAGTGAACCTTAGCCGTAGCGAATGTTAGCTTTACCTACATTATTCATCTGAGAGATACCTTAACTTAGCAGCCAGAGCTAACTAGTGCTACTGTCTGTTGTGAAATGAATAGAAGTGACACAGCCAGCTAAGCTAAGCTAAGCTAAGCTAAGCTAAGCTACCTGTCAAGCCCGTCTTCGCCGCGGTCCCGGAGGCCTGCCAGCCCCGGTCCTTTCCTGAGAAGGTGCCCGGTGTCATGACTCCTCCTCCCCGGTATCCCCAGCTCTCTGACGCCCCTCCACTCCTCCCTGTCCTCCAAGGTGGAGGCTAGTTTACTCAACACGTAGAGCAGTGAGCACAGGGTGAGGACCACGCACAGGAGAAATGCGTGAAGGTAGCATCGCATCTTGCGTTACAGATTTTAAACGCTAAAGAATCATTTTTGTTGATCTTCGCCACCATCCGATGAACGAACTCCCACCGTGGATCCTCTGAAGTCAGGAGCTAAGCCGAAGAGCACAGTTGGTGTTTACACTTTCAGCCCCGCCCACTTCACTCACACGTGTGTTTGGTTAGATCCGGTCTGATCAACCATCTGTCATTACAGTGTGTGTGTGTGTGTGTGTGTGTGTGTGTGTGTGTGTGTGTGTGTGTGTGCGTGTGTGTGTGTGTGTCTGTGTCTGTGTGTGTGTGTGTGTGTGTGTGTTTGTGTGGGTGTGTGTGTGTGTGTGTGTGTGTGTGTGTGTGTGTGTGAGAGAGAGATACACAGATAAAGTGTGTGTGTGTGTGTGTGTGTGTGTGTGTGAAAGAGAGAGAAACAGAGAGATATAGTGTAAGTGTGTGTGTGTGAGTGGTGAGTGTGTGTTAAAGAGAGAGAGCGATAGTGTGTGTGAGCAATAGTGTGTGTGTGTTTTTTTGAGTGAGAGAGACATAGAGAGCGATAGTGTATGTGTGTAAGTGTGTGTCTGTGTTAGAGAAAGACAGTGAGAGAGAGAGATAGTCAGTGTGGGAGTCTGTGTGTGTGTCTCTGCATGGGTGTCTGCATGTGTGTCTGTGAGACACATAGAGTGTTTGTGTTGTTGGAAGAATAGGATTATATGCAACTATTTCATTTGCTTTGTCATTTTAGCTTGGTTGATATGAATAAAAAACAAAGCTAAAAAGACCAGAAACAAAAACTAAAGGATGAAGATGTCCAAGGCATCACCGACAAGTAATTGTCTGACCAAAGAAGGATGAAATGCATTCATTTGCAATCAACTTCTTATATTGAGCTTCCTTATATTATTTTTTCCTTTTAACTTCTGTAGTTGAAAATTATACTTTTCCTGTAGTGCCTGTAAACACAACACAGGTTCAAATGTATCTGATCATAAATTCTTCTGTTTTCATCTGCATCAAGTGACCCGGGTTCATATGAGTCATTAAATGTGTGTGTGTTTCCGAAACTTTCTCTAAAAATCTATTGTTGGAGATTGTGTCTAGACACTGTCTAGTCAAAGTTCCTGTTTCAAATGCTGTATCTTAACTTTCTCTATGATGTTATTAATGCTGTGATCAGATGATCTGCCTGTCCACGTGTGCTGTTCATGTTTTTGTGTAAAGTCGCTCTGAGTGTTTTGCGGAACTTGGGGGGGCTTCATAACTGCCAGTTCCTGAGAGACTCATTGCACTCTCAAGCAGACAGCCTTGCTCTCAGTTTGATTGTGTCCGGAGCTTCGTTATTAAAGACAGACTAACTGTTTGTTTGATTCACTCTTTATTCCCGATGACGACGTAAAACACTTTACTACGTCTTAGTATAAATAACAAGTATCCATTTAGGATTAGGACTGTAAGTGTGTTTTCATTTATGTATTATTTTTGTATACATAATATTAGAGTGCATAATCATGTGTTTGTTTTAAAATCCTGGAATTGAGGGTTTCCATCCTTAAGTTTAGACACCAGTGGTATTAAGCGCCAAATCTGAAATCTTGCTTAAGGCTACAACATTGCCAGGGCCAGCTTGAAACCCTGTGGTTGTGTGATTCGTTTGAAAGTCGAGGGCAGTCTGCTGAACTGAACCAACAGGGTTCTATCTGATAGCTCTTATCAATCTTCTCTCCTCTCCTCCTCGAGGGCTACGGACCCGCTGACATAGTCCAAGAAGTCAGTAAGTGCTACAGCGGCAGATTAATGAACGTGCCGGCGCCCAGCGGGAAAGTCTCACCTCTGAGGGCAGCCCGTCTTGTTAGATCCCTGAAAGCGACACAACTCGCGACAGTGTCTGTGTGAGACTGATGTGAGAGACATAGAGTGTATGTGTGTGTGAGAGAAAGAGTCTATGTGTCTTTGTGAGAGAGAATGATATTATATTCAATGCCAATTCTCAAAGTATAAGGACAATAGTGACATGTAATAATAAAACACACAGTCCAATGAAGCATCTTCACTTATTTGACGGCTCTGAACTAACGTAGCAACTTAAAGAACAAGTCTGTTACGTTTCCTGCCTTGATTTTATAGAATTTATCAGTCATGTTAACAAATTCAACATACAAGCCATACTATGGGAGCTTTTTACAAACTGTTCCTGTTTGTATTGAAACATTTCAAATAAAAAACATATCCAAGTATCTACAGCTTATTTTATTCAACAGTATTGTACAATATAAATCATTCTATGGATTACATCATGCTCAACTCTACAAAGTGAAAGAGAAGCATACTTAGAACAACAGTTCAATATCTTTACTCAAATGTTGGACAGTGAAACAATTATTGCATCCATGTCATAAAATGAGAGCTGGATAAGGCTAGTAACAAACAGTGTTATGAATTACTGTTAATGGCAAAGTGGAAATAATGCTAAGACGTGTTATCATGAACACAGGATGCCATTAAGTGCAATTAATAACAAAATTCAAGGATAAACTACAATTCTCCGAGGACTTCTTCACATTTTCTTTCACAATGCATCACTTATTCTCATCAGCAACGACAAACCAAGGCCCTGTTCAGATTGGGATTTAACCTGCGTCTCAGAGATCTGATCACAAGTGGACGGCTCTGAGGACGTCAGTTCATACCTGACTATAGAATGCATCTTCATGTGTCTCCAGAGACAACTTTCATACCAGATTTCACCTCCCTGCTCTATATGCAAATACAAACATGTAATTTCTATTTCTAAAGACCAAATCATGTTGTTTCCGACCACTCTGACTAAACAGATGTGTCTTTTCCTGAAATCTTCCAGAGGGGCTGTGAGAACATAAATGTCTAAGTAAGTTGCTCTAGACATTTTCTGGAACTTTTCCTGCCAGCCCCCCAGTAGAATATCAGAGTGAGCTCATGTGAGGATACAGCAGGGGAAAGTTCACAGCGAGCATTTGGGCATGTCGAAGACGTTTCTAACACGCAACAGAACAAAACTGGAAGAATACAAAAACCTGAGGATGAAAAAGATGAGAATAAGAAGACGCTAACAAAGATGTCAACTTGGACAAGCAATGAGATTTGAGAGCTTTTGGTTGTAAAGGCCAACGCTGGCTTGGTTGTGCTATAAACAAGATCACTGAGCTTTTTGCAGCAGAATATATGTCAAGCCCCACTACTGCAGGCTCTTCCAAGGTGCCACCCCTACCTGTATGTTCCCGAAATGTCCATGTTGTTGTGAACGCATTTGACCCAGATTATCTCCTGCTGCATTCTTCACATGCAAAAGGAAAACCCCGGTAATTTTCTGAACCCAATTTCCGGGACATTTTGAGGAGATTGTGTCTATAAACAGCTTGAAAAGTGCAAAAATTCTTTCAATTCATTGTGAAGCTGTAGCGGGTCAGAGGACGCAAACTGAGTAGGTGGTCCGTCAACATGGCTCAGGAGACATTTACGTTCACACTGCTAAAGGAATGTGGTCTAACCGCATTCAAAACTGAACATTGAGCTGTCCAGTTGTGATCAGATCACCTGTAACAGAAGATATAACCAAGTCTGAATGAGGCCCGAGTGTGATGCTAACATAACTCTGAGGTGGGAGAGGGAAAGTCCCCAGACCACATCATGTGCTACAGCTCCACCAACATCCATTACTTCATCCACATCCAAACTCCATCCCCAAATCTGTTCATCATCATCAGCTTTTCTGTTACAGTTCTGATATCCTGAATCCATATGGGAAGGCAGTGAAAAATACAACCTCAGATGGAAGTAAATGCTATCGTACTGGCTTTTTAAGTATTCTAAAAAAAAATGTGCATGAAGTTTAATCTCTGGTTGAGGCTGTTGAGAGTGCAGAAGAATCACTTGTGCTGACTGGGAGTGTGAAGGGTTAGTGAGTCTCTCCGTTGACCAACGAGCCTTCTCCCCGGGGTGAGGAGCATCTGGAGACACCTTGTTCAGTGTTATCAGAGCTTGAGCCACTTTGACTGTGTTGGTCTGCGGAGGCAGCATTTGTAGAAGTGGGTGTGGGTTTGGCTTTCTCCTTAAAGTCTGTGATTATTACAGTCAGATCTCCAACTGTGACCTCTAAATGCTGGGCGCTGCTCCTGTCTATGTTTTTTAACCTTGGCCTGGTGAGGAGAAAAATTCACAAAACATGAAAACTGATCAGAGGATATTAAATATTTTAGTTATATTTCACAGAAAACAGAATATTGAGATATTCTACTATTTTCTTTTCACACGTGGATTAATTACCTGATCTTTTTATTGCTTTTCTTTTTCAGTGTTGGTTCTTTATCGCTCTTGTCTTTCTCTGATTTCTCTTTCTTGTCCTTTTTTGGCAGTGTGGGTGGTGCAAACTGTTGATTTGCTTGCTGTGTAACCAGCTGAGAAACCGGCCGTGGTTTTCTGAAAGAGACAAGAGAAAAAGAGTTATTGTTTTAAAGTTCAACTCGTGCAGTACCTGTTCTAAACCTGCCTGTTTGGAATGTTCTGTTAACTTGGTCTGTGGTAATGTGGTTTGCAGCTTTCTTTCTGAAACTGTTTAAGTGGCCTGCAGCTGTGGCAAGCAGGGCCGACAGCTGCACAGTAACCTTAAGCTGCACAAAAAGCTAAACTAAATAAGTGTTCCTTTTCTAAAATATATTTGCATATGTGTGACTAGGTCCTTCAGCATTTGAGCTAACACCCTGCAGAGGAACATTAGGGCTACATTTCCCTGACCTGTTCTCTTTGCTGTCAACTAGGTAACACGTTTGAAATGTCTTAACATTGTTGGTCACTGTATCACAGGGGCAATGCATACCTTGCATGTGCATGGTACATGCAATACTATATATACACACTATATATAAATGTAGAAAAAGTGAATGCAAGACCATCTTCTCGATGTGAATTAATAAAATTAAAATAGTCTTAAAATGAGTATTAGACATATTCATGTGTGTACATGCATACGTGATTATATAAAGGTGTATTTAAAAAGGTGCACAACTGTTAGGGCTGGGTGATAAAACAATATAACTTTTCCTCAACAGAAGTATAAGACATAGTCTATAGAACTCATTCCATCCATGTTTTGACAGACAACACGAACAGCCAATGATAGTGAGAAAAGCGCCGCACCCAACCAATCATGTGTCTGAAATAGAGTTACACCCACGTCAGGTTAGATTGACGCACACAGCACAGAGTATAGGAGTAGCAGCCATCAGCAGCACACGTGCTAATGTTTGGGCTTCTGCAGCCGTGCACAACACTACGTCAGACTGGGAGCGGGATAAAAGATAAAATTACGACAGAAGACAAGAGGGACAGCATTAGAGAAGAAGACACCCCAAACCACACAGCCCAAGGCTCTAGGGACGAGGATAAAAGAGTCAGAGGAATTCGGTAGTGTGGAGATATTTTGTCTATTTAAAGTCTGATAAGAAGCAGAGTAGCGTGCACTGTAAATTGTGTCGATAGCATGTTCCCAGAACGACAGGTAATATCACTAATCTATTTCACCATCTGAAGCAAAAATAAAAGAAATTATGAATTGATTTAATATCAACATCAACTGATGTGAAAAACAATATTTGATAACATTTCTTTCCGTATCGCCGAGCTCAAACTTCTGTATGTCAGTGTATTGTAAATATATTTGAAAATAGTGCCCTTCCTTTTCACTTAGGCACCTGGCCCCAATGATGTTTTGCACGGCCCTGCCGAGGATTTAAAACGCTTTGAAACAGTTTCATCAATCAGTGAACATTATCACAAGATTTATTACAGGACTGGGAGTATTTCACATTCCTGCAACTTTTACTTTAGTAGTTTTAGTTAACCTCGCTATAATGAAGGACTTAGTGGCTGCAGTTTTAAAGGTTCAGTGTGTAGAATTGACTGACATCTAGTGGTGAATTTGCACGTTGCAGCTGAATACCCCTCACCCTCCCCTTCCAAACACAGAGCAGAAACTGTGGGAACCTTCAGTCGTCATAAAAAATAAAAAAGTGTTTAGTTTGTTCAGTTTACTACTGAAAAAAACATGCTGGTCTCCTTAGAGAGGACCTGCTCCTGCTGTACATATATAGTATTTAAATATGAAGGGCCCATTGTAGTTTTTAAAAACAACTACAATTTGTACAATTCAGATGAAGCACACTAGTGACGACCTAACTTGGATTATTAGATGACCCTTCCACCGGAATCCCACTGAACCTTTAAGTTGGAAAACATGACGTCTCTCACCGTGTTGACGTGCCCTTCCTGACGTCACACATCGTGCACTTGAACGCCTCGGCGCTGTTCCTGAACGTGCACACGCTGCAGTCCCAGTGCGCATCGTCTGCGGGGGGCTTGGACTGCCGCTTCGGCCTGCACACACAGAGCACAACACAAACACACAATTTACCACACGCAGCAAAGCTTGTCCAACACACACGGAACCCAGAAGCGACACAACAGGAAGTCCCAGAGAGGGAGGAGACGCTGCTCTCGGGTTAGACAGGCAGAGTCTCCTCGTATTAACACCGGCCGCCATGAAGACTTTTCACTACGACACCTCCATCCGGGGACCGAGCCGTGCGGGCTCCGGCGGCCCGGTTGGAGTGCTCGTCAGGCGGCTAGAGAGGCAGCTGTACCTGGTGGGACTCTTCTTGTCGCCCATGTTGTGGAAGTTGAGACAGTTCCGAGTGGAAACGCTGCGAGGACACAGGCGAACAGACGCATTGAGCTGCTGCTGCTGCGGCTCAGCTGTGGGGGGGGAACTCGGAGGAGGAGCACGTGACGGGGCCTCGGCCAATCCGCGCTCACGTGATCACAACACAGGGGCAGTGGGAGAAGTGACACCAGACTGATGGAGATGGAGGGTCCACTCCTCCAGTTGTGGTACAGATCGGAGGTGGTGTAAGTACACACAGTGTTTACTCAAAGCAGAGGGACACAGCTACTTGTGTTAGAAACAACTCGAGTGAAAGTATAAGTACTGATTCCCATCTCTTTACTCAAGTATAGAAGTACAGGCTCTGAAATGTACTCAAAAAGTTCTGTACCTGCTGTGTCTGTGCAAAGCAAACAGAGGAAGACGATCTAACTTAAAGGGATAGTTCACCCAAAAATAATAATTCACTGATCTACTCACCACTATGCCGATGGAGAGGTGGGTGAAGTGTTTCAGTCCACAAAACACTTTTGGAGTTTCAGGGGGTAAACATTGTTGCAGCCAAATCCAGTACAATTGAAGTAAATGGGGACCACTTCTTCCAACGTAAAAAAAAAAACAATATTCATACTACGTGTTCTGTGGTTTCATCCAAGTTTTTAAACATTCAAATACGACTGGGACTCTCGCAAGACAAGATCAGTAACAACAGTGAACTAAACCTATAAGGATTTGCTATGGTATATTTCAGAGTTGGTAGAAGTCCACACAGTGTTGACTCATAGTAGGCCTACAGGTACACACAGTGTTTACTCAAAGTAGAGGGACAGCTACTTGTGTTAGAAAAAACTCGAGTGAAAGTATAAGTACTGATTCTCACCTCTTTACTCAAGTATAGAAGTACAGGCTCTGAAATGTACTCAAAAGTGATGTACCTGCTGTGTCTGTGCAAAGCAAACTGAGAGGAAGACGATCTAACTTAAAGGGATAGTTCACCCAAAAATAATAATGCACTGATCTACTCACCACTATGCCGATGGAGAGGTGGGTGAAGTGTTTCAGTCCACAAAACACTTTTGGAGTTTCAGGGGGTAAACATTGTTGCAGCCAAATCCAGTACAATTGAAGTAAATGGGGACCACTTCTTCCAACGTAAAAAAAAAAACAATATTCATACTACGTGTTCTGTGGTTTCATCCAAGTTTTTAAACATTCAAATACGACTGGGACTCTCCCAAGACAAGATCAGTAACAACAGTGAACTAAACCTATAAGGATTTGCTATGGTATATTTCAGAGTTGGTAGAAGTCCACACAGTCTTGACTCATAGTAGGCCTACAGGTACACACAGTGTTTACTCAAAGTAGAGGGACAGCTACTTGTGTTAGAAAAAACTCGAGTGAAAGTATAAGTACTGATTCTCACCTCTTTACTCAAGTATAGAAGTACAGGCTCTGAAATGTACTCAAAAGTGATGTACCTGCTGTGTCTGTGCAAAGCAAACTGAGAGGAAGACGATCTAACTTAAAGGGATAGTTCACCCAAAAATAATAATGCACTGATCTACTCACCACCATGCCGATGGAGAGGTGGGTTAAGTGTTTGAGTCCACAAAACACTTCTGGAGTTTCAGGGGGTAAACAGTGTTGCAGCCAAATCTAGTACAATTGAAGTAAATGGGGACCACTTCTTCCAACGTAAAAAAAACAATATTCATACAACGTGTCCTGTGGTTTCATCCAAGTTTTTAAACATTCAAATTAGACTGGGACTCTCGCAAGACAAGATCAGTAACAACAGTGAACTAAACCTATAAGGATTTGCTATGGTATATTTCAGAGTTGGTAAAAGTCCACACAGTCTTGACTCAAAGTACTGGTACATGTGTTAAAAACAACGTATAAGTGATGATTCAACCTCTTTACTCAAGTAAAATATAAAAGTACAGGTTCTGAAATGTCCTCAAAGGTTCCCTACCTGCTGTATCTGTTGCAAAGAAAAATGAGACGAAGACGATCAACCTTAAACCACTCTTCAAGTCAAAGCAAGAGTACATTTGTGACCATGAAAAAACTGTCCAGGAGGAAATGTGTGCAATGTATTGAATGAAGTATTCTTAATTTAAACAAGGCTAGGGATGGAAAATGTGTTGCTCTTTTTTAACAATCAACAATTAATCAATAATATCATTGATATTGACCAATTCTTCCATTTTGTTGCTTCTTGTCATGGACATATGTGCTCTCATGTCTGTTTCATCTTGATACATCTTTTACGCCGTGTTATGTCTGTTGTGTGTGATTTTAACTTGCAGATACTCAAGGATTAGTCTTTTCTGTGTAATTTTCCATTTAAGTTTCATTCTCCCTTGATGTTGGGAACGTGGCTCTTGATCATACAAAATAAAACAAAACTGATAATTCCCTTCAAATGCATTAAAACCCAAAGTTACGCACCTGTTTTGAAAATTTGAGGAGTAGACCAGATATTTGTGTTGCAACGAGTGAATGAAAGTAAAAGCTGTCAGAAATATAAATACTCAACTAAAATACAGATACCTGTAAAATTCACCAAAATTCTGTAGCAAAGTATTTGTACTTCATTACTTTCCATTTATGGTGAATTTTACCATCCATAAATTCAGCAGGTCAATCAATACCCCCAATATCAAAGGATCGTTATGTGAATTTAAAGAATATATGGAGACCCCGCTTTTCCATATCTGCAATGTTTGTTTATATCAACATTTGTAAATTAAGCTGTAAAAAAGTTTAAAAACATTGTTCACTGTTCTGTATGAGTAATGTCAAGTTTCCATGTAGACTGTCTTTAATAAGGAAACAGTTACATAAATAATGTTTGTAAATCCATCCATTCAAATTGCTATTGCACATATTTAGCTGCAAGTTGATTGAGATATTCATATTCTAAGCTTGATCAGTGGAAAGACTGTGTTAGATCCAGTGTAAGCATTCAGTGAAATTTACATGATGGTTCTGGAAATGAAACCACTGGCAAGGTAGCATTTGTGGCATATTTCTTAAATACGATAAGTGTGAAGGTTTTCTGATCAAACTTCAAAATTCACTGCAGAGAAACTGGCAATCCTATGAACCCTTCGGTGGTTTGAAGAATCTACGCCAAAGTCAAGGGTAATTTGTATTAATTATCTTGCTGCATTAGAGGCAATAAATCATGGAACGTCTCAGGCCAGGCCAGATGTGGTGATGGAGATATTGATGTCAGTGTACAGAATACATAAAACTGGATGCAGCGTGGGATCTATGTGGGTGCCAGCCACAGACTGGTGCCAGCACATAGGCTATAGGGCTGAAGAATGAGGCATCAGTCAACATGGATAAAAAACAACCCTCAAGGAAAATAATGCTATATTGCCTTCATATGGTTCACTGGAGATGTGTTCTGTAATCGAAACTAGAAACTCACAAATATGTCATAAACCATGAGAGCAGATCTTTAATGCTACAGTTACTCTACTATGCCTTTGGTTTAATATAGGATTTCCAGAGGGAAAGAAGAGTAGACCAAGTTCAATTATTGGGACTGAGATTAAGCCACTGTGGGCATAGAATTGGGCTGATGGGCCGCGTCATGGTGGTCAGAATGAGACCATAAAACATGCCCATCGGCAGTGTGCAATTTATTCTATACGGGAAGAGATCAGAACTGGGGAAGACTGCCTTTAACCTCTCAATCATACTCAGTTAAAATAACTAATGGAATTCCTCCACACCACTGGTTTGTATGAAGGAAGACATGGTTGTAATGTCATAACACGAAGGTGTAATGAATATAATTCAAAGGGAGGGAGGCATTAAGAAACATAGTAAATGTAAAAATGATTAAAATAACTAATAAAAATAATAATAAATCAATTATAGTGAAATAGCATTTATTATTTGTATCATTATTATTATTATTACATAAGAAGAAGTAGTTATAGTAGAATGAAACTTTCAAAATCAGAGGGAAAGGGCAGTGCATGGAAGGAAATCAATAAAGAGTGGCAGCAACACTGCGATCAGGAGATAAGAGAGGAGACAAAGGTGAAAGAAAGAGAGGAGGAAATAGAAGAGAGGAGGTGGTAATGAATCGACTTAGAATAGGGCACAGACACCTGAGCAGGACATTCACTATCATAGGGAAACATTCAACAGGCCTTTGCGAACACTGTCAGATACCAGTAACCGTAGTTCATGTACTAGCAGTGTTGGGAAGGATACTTTCAAAACGTATTCCGTTACAGAATACAGAATACATGCACAAAAATGTAATCTGTAACGTATTCCATTACATTAACTAATCTGAGTAACGTATTCTGAATACTTGGAATACTTCCGGTTTGTATTGCATTTTTTAAGTGTATGATTGCGGCGTTGTTAGTCAGGGGAGCAGCAGCAGTTTAAACTCTCTCTCCACCGATGCTGCGGGCCCGCTGGATGTCCGGCTCCCATCCACTCCCACCTCTGTGCCGGTCCCACCGGAGGCTGAACCCCCCCTGCGCCAAGGCTGCCTCGCGCCTTGCAGCGATCGTTTCGGCGTCGGGTCTATTTTTTGCGCTTGACCCGAGCGTATCGCTCCAGGAAACACACTGAAAAATGATTTTAAACGATATTGATGACATATTTTATATGATATAAATGATAAAGCATGCAACCCATAGTTTGTATTCCCCTTCTGTTGTCCTGGAGTTTTAAATTTACCAATTTGACCGATCACATTATTAAATGCCCCCCTCCATACAGACACACAAGCAGTCATAAAGATAAAAAGAGAGGGGGGGGGGCGGAGAACACGTAATTTACCCTCGACACCCGACATTGAACGGAGCAAACAGCGGAGAAGTTCTTGAAGATGGATGACATTAAATTGGGACGCTGTTGCAGTTAATGTTGGAGCAACAAGTGACTATATGCTTTTATACTTCTGGGTCAACGGGTGATATTATTTTAGCGGCGCTTCAGCGTCCGGTGTGAACCCGGCGTGCCTCGCTGGCCTCCTGCAGAGCCATGACAGCGGAGCTCTGGAAGCGCAGGTCGGTCTTCTCTCACCAGGTGCTGGAAGGGCAGCTTGCGGATCAGCAGCTCCGTAGATTTCTGGTAGCGACGGAACTCTCTCAGAGCCACGGTCCCGGGCCTGTAACGGTCCCGAGCCGGTCGCGGTGAGGCTTCTTCACGCCGCCGGGGTCCGGGCGCTCTTACGGCAGCCCTGGTCTCCAGCTGCTTCCTGGGGGCTTTGCCTCCGGTGGATTTACGAGACAGTGATTAAACTCGTGAAACAGAGAAGTACCGTCATGTAATCCACTGATTTCAACAATGTAACTGTATTCTGAATACCATCTATTTAATTTGTAACTGTAACGGAATACAGTTACTCATAATTTGTATTCTAAATACGTAACGCCGTTACATGTATTCCGTTACTCCCCAACACTGTGTACTAGTTAATTGCAGGAAGTATATACCAAGGAAGGACATAATAGAGGGGATTACAGAAACAGCACTAAAAGTAGTGTGTTTAAAGGCATTGTGGAGTGTGGTGGAAGAGATTAAGGCAGGAAACATCTGGGGAGGAAGCAGGCGAAGAGGTTGCGTTTAAAAGAAGAAGTAGTTGCAGTAGGCCTCCACACCTAGGGGGCGGCAGCCAAGCGCCATCGCTGCGTGTCCTCTGCCAGTTTAGAGAAAACGAAGAAGCCGTAACAGTGGTTGTGTGGGTTCCTTTGCACGCGAACAGGAAGAGGACACTCTGCAGATGGAACTTGACTTCATGTGCAGAGGCTGATCAGATGTAAACATGTAAGACGCACTGTGTGGCCTGCAGCGTTCACGTCGTCATCTGGTGAGTGAGCTTCTTTGGACTGGTGCTAACGATGCTAACTAGCCAGGTTCGCTAACAACAGTGCTGCCGCAGAATAACATCCGAGCAGCGGAAGTGCTGTTGTTGTCCCGCGTGTTCTGGTCCCGTTCTCCTGGATGCTTAGCTTGGTGGTTTCCAGGGGAAGGAGTTGAGTAGAGTAGCAGTGCTGTGTGTAAGTGTCCTGACGTTACTGGGGGAGATGGTTTGGAAATTCTGCTGGACCGAGGTCAGAGTTTGTGTTTACAAATGTCTTTCTGTGTATGTGACAGATCTGGGGTGCGGTAAATCAGTTCATGCTCAGTCTGTTTTCACTTTCCTTCTTCAGGGTTCATTCTTCTCTCCTCTGACATCCGGATCGCACACACGGGACTAACACGGTTCATTCAACAGTAAGTTAGAACACTGGCATTCTGCATATTTCTATCTTACTGTATATATTGTCTTACTGTATATATTGTTGTTTTGTTTTATGTTAAGTGCACCAACCACACCATGGCAATTTCCAATATATGCAAATATAATTGACAATAAAAAGGATTCTGATTTCTACAACTGCAACTTTTAGGACCTGATTATTTTCAGTATACATTTTTCTGCAGGTTATTGTCGTCTTGATAAACAAGTTATTGTTGTTGCTTATTTTTATGTCAGAATGAAACCATCAAATGTTTTGTTGACCATAGTCCCAACACAAAGATAATGTGTTTAATATTTTATTAAAACAGGAAGGAAACCATTATATAAGAGTGCAATGCTAATCATTGTCAATGTCAAAACGATTACCGACCATTTTAATATCAATCGAATATTAGACTTTACATATAAAATCTAACCTGGTATGATTCCTTATAAACTACTTTTGGAGCCCATCCCTTGACCTCTGAAAGTGTTTTGGCTGCATCACTTCATTCCACCTAGTTACATTTTGCTTGCTCATTGCAAATCTATATGAACTTATCCTGCTAAAACCTGAACAAACATGAGGACGGTGTAAGTTAATGTTCAGGAAAATCCTGTTGTAACCGACTGTAAATATGGGGCTGCTCTTCTATAGCTGTATCCAAACATAGCGTGACTATCACCGGTGATAGGCATGGTCGCGTTTCACTCAAAGTGCAGTCAGTCAATCAGAGGAGGAGCTCAAGAGGCAGGAGAGAGGACATGGAAATACACATTGCAGCAGTTTGTTCGACTTTAAACCATTGGTATATCATCTTAGGGGGACCAATACCTCAAATTAAAGGTGTAAAATATGGGGCCTTTATATCTCCAGCTTGTCAGAATTCTTCTGGTTGGAGTGAAGGTCTGACACTATCCTTCCCAGGCGGACACATTGCCTGCTCAATAATTTTTTGGTTTGGCTAAAGGGAGGGAGTTGAAATTCTTCTACACTGCTCACCAGAGATGACAAAATTTAATTTATGCATCCCAGTTTTGGTTGGAGAAATACCTGGCATTATTGACTCTCCATATCTATTCAATTTTGTTGTATTCTACCACCATTCATTTAAAATATTAAAAAATAAATTGTGTTTTTTGCAGTGGCATATCGACATGATCGACCACCAACTAGAGAACCATATGAAGAAATGTTCTCAAGAGAGGTAAGTGTTGTTTTGCAAGGCCAAAGTCTGTTAGTTGGACAAAGGCCCCGCAGTTAAGTAAGCTTAACAGATCCTCACTCTGTTATTGTTCCTGAAGTTGTTGTTTTATGAGTAGTGGTAGGCATTAATAGCAGTTTTTAGTATTCATAAGCTTTTCCTTCTTTGGAAAGTCGCTCTCAAGATGAATATTGACATTGTATCCACTTCTATTCAGCTCAGTTCAATTCAGTTGACCCAAAATATATCAAGCTTTTTTCAGACATACATTCCAGTGGAGGTCTAGTATTTTTGTTTACAGCACATCAACACCAGCGTACGGCTTTTATCACCAAAGGCTCTCTTGACATCTTTGTGTCATCCTGAGATATTTATAGTGGCAGAATGGGTTAAGTCGAGCCAATGGGTAAGATGAGCCACCCCCTTTAACTAGGTTACCGTAAAGAAAAGTAATCATGTCACCACAAATTAAGGAAGAGATGTCAACATTACTCATTCCATCTTTGACTGAAGCACACGGAGCGGGTGATAAGCAAACCAGAGCAAAAAAAACACAGATTTTTGTCATGCAAAGGGAATTCAGCATGTTACTAAAGTTATCAGTATTGCATCCTTATTAAAATATATGCGTTTCTGAAATGATTACATGTAACTTTAAGTCATTGTAAGCTACAAAACAAGGTAATAAACTGGTCTTTACAGTAAACACACCTTGTTTAACCGCTTCTAGCTCTGCTCCACAGCCTGTCGCTGATTCCTTTCACACACCGCTAGTTTCTCATTTACATAGAACTGTTCCTCTTTTTCTTGCTATTTACCAGAATTATTATGTTAGATGCTAAACTCGTGATATCCTGCACCTCTTTTGCATTACTATGATCGTTTTACCCCCACCAAGTTTTGCCAAAGGACCAACATTTGATGGGTCATTGTTCCTGAAACTATAATAATTAGATAACTTGTTTTAATTTCCATGGGTACACAACAACCTGGCCTTTAAAAAGTAACTTGTTTCAATCAAATACACTTCTGTTTAGCAGGTAAATCATCAGATGTAAAAAGTTGGACTCAGTGTGGGCAGCTATTGACTGCCTCTGTCTTACATAAAAGTATTTTACACATTACAATACTGCTTTTGAAAATGGTGGTAATTATGATGTTTCCATAAGGTTATTTAAGTTTTTCTTACAATTTGGTTGATTACTTGATAAAGGTTCTTCAAAACAGCACACACCAGCTATGCACTGGCCCTTTGGGGCTTTTTATCATGTTAAATCCTATTGACATTCAATGGGCTTTTTTCATTTGATAGATTAAAACCTATATTTTTGTGTCCTGTCAGGTGAGCTATCGTCGAGTCGTCAATGTTGTTGAAAAGCGGAGCGTTGTGCCTCGACCGAGTTTGGAGTCTGACCGAGACTTTCGTGAAGACCAGTGGTACGGGGGGGCCCGTAATCACCAGGATGCACGAGAGTATCACGATGACTGCAATTACCAACCCGAAGATTTTCATTACTATGACGACCACTCCAGCTATGACAACTTTAACAGAAAAACCTCACCCCCGCGAAATGTAAGAAAAGCTTGTTATACATAGTTTGCAAATCACAGTCAGTTATTTTATTGGTCTGAAAAAGAATCATACCACTATAGCCAGATCAGGGCCGGTTCAAACGATGATTACACTAATCATTTTTAGCTGATCAAATCGGAAAAATCTCAGTGTGTGTGACTAACCTATACATGACAAACAGTTAACAGCACAGTCCATTGTTGTTGCACTGGTTTAGGTGGTTATAAGCCTGTTTTTATTTACCAATGGACCAGTGTTTCCCAATTAAAGTTGTTATATATGTGATTTTGTTTTCAGGAGGAACAGTACTCCCAGCAGGGTTATCCAAGAGACGACTTGAGGTATCAGTTGGACTCAAGGTAATTTATCTCACACCTTCTATTTCAAGTGTTCTTATTTTGTTAATTGACCACTTTTTGTTAGTCACACCGGAGTTGTGTGAGATCATCAGTTGCTTCACTGAATTCTCTGTGTACTGCATCAAACTGACCTGTAGGTGGAGGCAAAGTATCTTGTTTGGAAAAGTGAACATTTTAAGCTTGATTGGTTTTACCCAGCTATTAATGAGAAATAATTCTTAGAAATCCTATTTCTAAAACATATAAAGCTATCTGTTTTACAATATATTTGAAATTCTTATCACTTACATTCCACCCAAGACAATATAAGAATAAAACATCCATAGGTACAAATTGTTCCTTTGGCAGGAAAGTGCTGCTTTGATAAATAGATTTAGGAATCGTGTCTCAATTAGCTGCGACCACACAACTCTTAAGTTAAGTTAAGTTTAAGAGCTTAACCCAACACAGGGCAGCTGAGTCCAGTGGTTATAACTCTTATATCAACACATGCGCGCCCCGCTCCAGCCACTTCAGCATACCAGCAGTTTATAGGCACAGGCCCCATTTTTTTCCAGGAGTCATACCAGGCTAGAGAGAGGGACAAAGGGCACTAGTGTCTACTCGCTCCGCCAAACAACCCCACCCCCACCTTGTGAGCAAAAACAGCTGGACCACTCCCTCTTCAGTCTAACACCCGTACACTTCGCAGATATTCTGAGCAGCATAGATCTATAGTGTCCAGATTATTTCAAAATCAATCTGCTGCAAATTGGTCAAATTATTCAAAGGGGGAAGACGTGCTCACTATTCAAATGCATCTCACCAACCTACACTGCAAATTTAGGATAATTGAATATGCCATAGTGATTCTTGTTGAAACATTATGCATTGACGAACTGAAAGAGTTTGTGATCACACTTCACCGATTTAATTAAAAGTCAGACTCTGTAATCCTTTTTTTTGAAAGATCATAGCCATTATGTTACTGCTTCAATTTTTGGATGCTTTGGGTGTTGGCTGTGTACATTGAAGTCACTTTGAATTCAGGCTGACGTTTCACCAAGTTTGACCGTTTATTATACCAATATTAAATTGATTGCCTCCCCCCTCCTGTTCCCCAGACAACAAAGCAAGAAGCCTATGTGTATGATACATTTTTGCACAAGGTGGTTCAGTGGCCTTGAAGAAAATTAGTCTTTCAACCCCAGCACAAGACAGAAAGTTCTGGCATTCCAGACTCTGTAAAACAAAGGGGAGCTAATGTGGAATAATGCCCCCTTATTGTACAGCTTTAAATAGGGAGACATACGAGAAGTGGAGTCAACATGGAGTCATAGTAACACACACCTGAGTCACTCTTCTAGCATCCTTATGGAGGTCTTGCCGACAGATCATGAAATTGACTGAATTCCAAATTATCATTTTTGCACGACCTTTGTAAATCCACCCAGTTACCTGAAGCCAGGTTAATTTTGTGATTAGCGTCGATATCAAAGAAATAAAGATGCAAACACTCCCTATCTTGATTTGTTTGTTTAATCCTGCAGGTTATTTTTAGGATTTGTCACAACTTTTTAATTCAATAAACTTCACATCTCTTGCTATGATGACTGTCGGTATCAAAAAAATTGCTCATATGGAAAATCTCTCCCTCTGTAATAAGGCATAACCCTTAACATGTCTGTTAAAAGATTGGTTTACCTTTTAATGAGTTATTTTCCCCCCTTAAATTAAGTTCATAAATTTTTCTATCATTGCCTTCTGATGTGGGCTTTGTACTGTATGGATGGCGGTCAAGGCGTTTGGCAAATGTCAGGCTGATTCTTGGCTACTTCAAACACAGCATGAGTCGTTAAAGTTTGAGGCCTTGTTAGACCTGCTTTTTATTTGAGATGTGGCTCGAGTTCAGGCAGAGGTCGAGCCAACCAGGTGCCTGTGGGTCATTTATACTTCTGGACCGACAGGTTTTCGTTCACACACAAGCTTTTCTTTGAGTCTGGAAAATCATTAAAAACAAGGTTCAGTGAACGGTGACATTTCACAACTTAATGGTTTTACATTTAACATCAGATGTGGTCATTACATCACATGGTTACTTTGCATTGTGACTTCAGGATCGTTCTTACTGTAATCGTGCCTATGCCTACTGTTAAGGAGAGATGGTGAAAGACGACCAAAATTCGTGCAACTGTCGGCCAAATGTTGCTTATGCCAAAGTGGTGATTGCCTCCACTCCACAAATTGATCAGTGTGCCACAGCCGGAATTTAAGTCTTTGTGGTTCTGCCTCCTTTTTATGCTTTTTCCATTACACATTAGTAAGCACACACTAACGAATACCCAACACTGTTGCTTTTTAAAACCAGTAATGATGAAAATGATGCTTTTTGAATGTGCAGTCAACAAACTCTTGATTTGTTTATCGTATCTTCCGTGGACCGTTGTTTAACAAGCAGTTGTCTCCAGGGTGCAGAGCAGCCTTGGTAGCCATTGATTTATCCGAATCAGAATTTTCTCCCCCATGTTTTTCAGGAACAATGGCCGCCCTGCTCCCTATCCCCGCAGCAGAGGCCGTAGGGCTCGCCCGGTTCGGAGACAAGCGTTGGACAAAAAACCCAAGTCAGTCCCCTCATGTCCATGTGTTTTAGTTTTTTACTAGTAAAACCAGTAAATAAACTGCCAACTGTGTAAGCAGGGAGAGATTGAAATCAGATGTCTAGTTTTTGATTTAAGTCTTAAGCTTACATTTAAACGTGACAATTCCTGTCTACATATAGAACACTTACTAGAGGCTATTGCATTAACTTATATATTCAAAAACTAAAATTATATTGTTTAGATACAAATTTGTGTCCAGTGTGGAAGGGTTTCATAACATGAAGCACTAAGTTTATCAGCAAAGGTCGTGTATTGAAATCTCAATCATAAGGAAACTTTAAAAAGGTTAAATTGGACAAAATCTGAGTTTGTTGTCTAGCAGAAGCTTCCTCAGAAGAATTTGATCCTGTGTTAAATGCAGCTCACTGTTTTAAAGATGATTCTGCCTGAGGTTGAATAAATACCCTTAATAAATATTACTGATCAAAAGCATTTTTGAACACAATTCATTTAATTTCGTCTGCCGCACAGAACCTATTTTAAACTTCAACCTTTTGCAGGATTTATTAGACACTTGAACTTCTTGATTATTTCTCATTTCTGTAGAGGAGACCCTGATGACTGCCTGAGCTCTGCGCCCGTTCCGCAGCACCGCTCCCCTGTGAGGAGGGAAGCCCAGATCCCTGGATGCGCTGGGTCAAACAGCAGAAGCAGGAGTTTCTCCCCTGACAAGGTCAAAGGCTCAAAGGCACATCAGCAGGCCGAACAGAAACGTAAGTGATGAGTTACAACCCTGTGTTGTGTTCAGCTGAATGTCCTCAAATAAAGTCCTAATAGCTGGCGGTGAGCAAGAAGAATTATGGGAATATTTTATTAGCCCCTTATGATACTTATTTTTTATAATGATAATGATGTCTTTATTTATATAGCAATTCTCAAAATAAAGTTAAAAAGTGCTTCACGCAAAGTAAAAGTTCATTAAAATAAATAAAAACAGTCATAGAAGAATAACAAGATCATTATTACAATAATAGAAAAATCAGGGATTGGCGTACAAGACAAGTATGTTTTAAGCATTGATGTAAAGGAAGCTACTGACTCAGCCCGCCGTTTTTCCTCATGCAGGATAGTTGCAAATAGCAACTATGCAAATTGTTTTGTTTGAACATTAGCAGCGTCATGTGACCTGGGAGTGAAAGCCAATTGTATCCATTACAGACAAAAGCCAGATGTAAGTGGGTGTTTGTGGGTTTTTTGACCATTTTGAGATTGGTCACGGCAAGTAAAACCCTGAAGGAGACAATTCGATGGCTTGTAGCCAGTAGAGCTGTGAATTTACCTTTTATCTAATGCAATGTGTGTCCTTGCAGCTGTTTAGTAATGACAACAAAAGAGACCCTTTCCCCATTTTACAGAAACGTGTATAATTATCATGTGTAAAAGAATTAAGCCATTCCAGGTGTAGCATCTGTTTTTGGAGGTGTAGTGTGAGGGGTCAGGGAATGCTGAAACACGTTACGATGTTAATTACACCAACACCACCCATTTTAGAGGCTGGGAAAAGGATACCCTGGGTTTATTGGGGTAGTTTGGCTTTGGATTCAGATTCTGACCTCTTTCTTTAGTGAGAAACCAATTCATGCTCTGGTTTAACAATGTCTTCAGAATCACTGTGGCTCTGTCATTTGACGTGTTTTCGTTTATGACTTTAACAGGCTTCACAGCTTAAAATTAATTAACAATGTGGAGCTAATGAAATTTACTTTTTACAGAGCTCCTGTCAAATTGTTCTGACACAAGGCCTGTTATTAGTCTGAGGGAGAGAAGTGAGGATAGTAATTTCTCCAGTTTTTTGATTTGAAAGATGCATAAACATATTAATGTGTTAGCAACATGGTGGCAGCACCCTTTGAAGATGCAATAAAACTGTGAGAAAACAGTCGTACCTCCCTCTTCCACCTCCATCTGGGATATTAATTAGGGCAGCAGAGCTAAGTAGGGATTTTAGTGATGGGGTAGGTATACCAGGTTTATGCTGTGCACAAGGAAGCTCTGTGCAATGACTAAAATCTTTGTCCGGGATGACTATTGTTATATAATATATAAATAGTTTGTTTGAATGCCTCAGCCTTTACCTCTATTGTTTATGTGTGTAGTCCAACTGAGGGACTGAAATTAGGGTGTGTTACCTAGGCTCACTCTAATAACTATGGGAGATTCCTTAAACAACTAACTTTAATATATTTGTTTTGTTCTAGACACAGTGGAGCCAGCAAAAGGGACAATATTTCAATTTCGGCACAGTCGAACTCCTCGACCACTGTTGTGTGGGAGGCTCTAACAAGGGAGTGATAAACAAAATAATGATTTACTCTTTTCAGCTGCAGGATAATGCCTTGGCGTCACAATTGTTCACAATAAGGACTGATTATCTAATGTCTCGCAGTTGAAAGTAATTGTTCCCTGCTGTATTTTTGAAATTCTTATTATATGTTATGGCTCTTTTACCGTTTATTAGACAGCACAGTGCAGTCGGTCCCAGACCACCAACCCACCGGGATGCTCCCCCCAGGGTTTTTTCGTACAAAGCAAAATTAAATAAAAGAATGCCTTGGTTACCCTCATGGATTCTACAGGTCGCCCTCTATTTATAGTTGTCTCCTCTTTGTGAGAACTTTGTATTTTCCGTTATTTATCTGTGACTGATTATCTGCAAGTTGGCTCACTGTTCTTTCCATTTCCATTTGTCTTTATTCTCTCTGTAGATAAATCCAATGTGCTGGTGACCAGCACTCCCAGCAGCCCTGTGGAGGGGTCTCCTCACAGCTCAGGATTTTCTAAGGTAAAACAATATGCTCTCAGAAGAAACGCATTGCATGAGTAAAATACAAATATAACTTGAAGGGCACTGAGTGGAGCACATATCTCCTGTCAGACACACACAAAAAAGTCAAGAGAGTTTGTGGCGATATGAGCTGTTGTCAAAAAAATACCGTGATCTGTTTAGCAGAGTTAATAGTTCACTTCCTGCCTCTACCTTATTCGTTCCGGCTGCTCCACCTCTCGACTTGAATATTGCAGATGATTTGTTGCTGTTGTGCATAGAACCTCTTGCTGCGATGTTCATAAGTGAATAGCAAACTTCGGGTAATCTCTGTATCCAATTCTACAGACTCAGGCCTTGTCGGAAAACGGATGTAGATATCAGTCATCTAAATATGCTAGATTTGTTTGATCAGATTTGATTAATTATTCCCTGGGAAATCAGTGAAAAAAAAAACTTTTATGTTGTGATAAGAAATTTGTGGATCTGCCTTTTTTTTCTGGGTCTGCCCCAAATTTATTGGGTTCTAATCCCGGCCCATGTCCCATCAATCCAGCAAGTTTTTGTGTATACTTGAAAACCCAACAAACCGGTGGACGTAATAATATACAGTAGCAGCTACCATACTGGGTCATTATTTTATCCAGAGAGTTGTACTGTATTTGGTCACGTCTGTTTACTGTTGACATGTGGCATGCGTAAGGAGACATGTACCAAAACAAGACCTCAACACCCGTAAGAGAGTAGACTTGTCTCTATTTGAAACACTTTGAAATCAGAACCAGTTTCTAAACCTGGTGACCTTGGTTCTAACCCTTAACCTTTGGCCCACCAGGAAAAAACTGCATCTGTAGTGGAGACGCAGGATGTGCCTGCTGCCAGCATGGAGCCAAAGCCGACACCAGAGGACGACGTGAAGACTGACCGGTTGAAAGCCATTAAGGAGAAGGCTCTGGAAATTGAGAAGGTAGCAGGGTTTTGTCCATTAAACCACCTAACGTCTGTGAATCCTCTTAACTCTTTTTTGCGTAGACCACCATTTATCTTGCCTCCTTTTTTCGTCAAAGTTGAACCATGCTCCACTATCACTGGGTCTCTAATATACTGTAAGTCGCTTAATTTGAACAGGGTATTACTGAGCTTTAAAATATAATTTTCTTAAAACAAGTGGAAAAATCTGCCACGGAATTGAGATTGTTTTCTTGTTTCAATGACCAAGATTTACATACATTTGTCCTCATAATGAAGTACAATCTGATTAATTCTGTCTTGTTTTAGGATATAAAAAAATAATAATCCTGAAACAGCAAGGGAAACCTGTAGACTTGTCTCCCCTCATCGGTATTTTTTTTTATTTGACATTTATTTTGTGTTTAGTCTTTTCCTTCTAACTTTTAGTTGACCCTTTTATTGCCTCTCTTACATCACACCTGACGGCTGTGACTGTTCTGAGTCGAAGGAATCACACAGGACATGGGCACAGGTCAGGCAGGGTGCCACTGGGTCGTAGTTGAGAGATTAGTGCTCTAACAAAGCTGAAACACTTGGATATTGTTAAATATATATAGAAAAAGTTTGTACTGCAAGTGAGACATTGTAGCCCCAGAGGACTGAGGTTCTTCTTGGGTTCACCGTATTGTGTGGTTGCCCTCGCCACATGTGTTTTTCACTCTAATGATTTGGTGGCTCAGGGATTCACACAAACCTTTTATATTAGCTCTATAGTGTGGCTTGGGGTATTTATCAATCAATCAATCAAGTTTTATTTGTATAGCCCACATTCACAAATAACAATTCGTCTCATGGGGCTTTAACATTGTGTGACATCCTCTGTCCTTAACCCTCAACAAGAGTAAGGAAAAACTACTAAAAACCCTTTTCACAGGTAAAAATATGTAGAAACCTCAGAGAGAGCCACATGTGAGGGATCCCTCTCCCAGGACGGACAGAAGTGCAATAGATGTCAGGTGTAAGAAAACATCATCAGGATTTTTAGCAGCATCCATTAGGCTAAACATTTTTCAATACTATGTGTCAGGCAGTCCCGCTGCAATCACAGTCTCTGGCCAGCAGCCAGCAAGACCACGATCCAGCATCAGGATGGGATCCACTATAATCCACAGTCATTGTCCACCGCCGCCAGTTAGAATCCATTATCAGCTGCCGCCTCGGTCGTGGTCCCTCATCATCCGATGCCAACGCGACAAAGGATCCTCCATTACAACGACGATCAGCTGGCACGATACAGAATCCACCGAACTGGATCCACCATTGTGACCTCCGACACGCGATCCACAATCATAATCCATGGTGCGGCCACAGCTGTGGCCCTGCATCCGCGGGCGCTAAGGCACAGAAACTCCGGGAAAAGGGGTCAAGTTAGTAACATGTACTGATCAGATAAGAATTATCTTGATGTGATAAATATGGAGAAAAGGAAGGAGAAGCAGGAAAGAGAAGCTCCGTGTGTCTTGTGTCATAAATTCCCTGTGCGTCTTAGCATCATCAGGGGTTTTTGCCATTTAATCAAATTTGGAACATCGCACAAATTAGCTCTAACTATAAGCTTTATAAAAAAGGAAGGTTTTGAGTCTACTTTTAAACGAACAGAGCGTGTCTGCCTCCCTAACTGAAAGTGAGAGATTATTCCACAGCAGTGGGGCTTGATGACTAAAAGCTCTGGCTCCTACTCTACTTTTAGAGACTTTAGGGACAACAAGTAAACCTGAGTTCTGGGATCGGAGTGCTCTAGTAGGTTGATATGGAACTAACATCTCTTTAAGGTAAAGAGGTGCCATATCATTAAGGGCCTTGAAGGTGAGGAGGAGAATTTTAAATTCTATTCTAGATTTAACAGGAAGCCAGTGTAGCGATGCTAATACTGGAGAAATGTGCTCTCTTTTCTTTGATTGAAGAAACATTTGTCGGTGCAGAGAAGAAGGATGATTCAGCAGAACAGCCCCTTAGCACATCAGGTTTTGACGTCTGTTGCGGCCTGCTATTTGGAGTTGCACTTCTTTCCCTCCCCTTCATCGCTCTCCACTACAGTACCACTTATCTGTTCCCGTTAAAGCCGGGCAGGAATTGCCCTGCAGGATGCAGGCGGCCCACCCACTGTGTGGTGCGTCTCCTGGCTTAAGCAGACACATGCCTACCCAGCCATTTGCAACTGCTTCGAAAGACGTGGTGAGCGGCTCAAACCTCCACAGTGACTTTACTGCGACATCTGTCCCAGGCTCAGTTCAACACACACAGCAGTTCAGGTAGTGGGCGGAGCAGGACCTCATATCTTCCTAAACTTGCTTGAAGGAACTGATTCATTTAACAGCAGCTTGTGTGTTGCATCCACAAAACTGATTGAGCACATACCTCCACCAAGGCCCAACAATCTGCACGTTTCACACACTCGGAGAAAGTGACCCATTAATTAGTCCTAGGGAAATCAATGAAAATGTCTCGCAATGTTGAAGAAAGTGATGAAAAAATCTTGTATATATTTTCCTTCGTACAAATCCACACTAACATTTAATGGGTCCTTCCATGGAAAACTATTCAGTTATTTTTGCCTAATTCTGAAAAACACAATAAATGGACAGAGGCTAAAGCTAAAACCTCAACGACCACATGCTTTTAAATTCTTTTGTCCTTTCCTTATTTTATTTTCAGCCAGTACTTAACACTGTGTATACAGTATGCATTTAGCAGAGGCTGGTTCCTCTTGATTTTTCCCACCACTTAAACTTGCATACTTTTTATTTGTGTTTCAGAGCATTAAAGGAAATCAGAAACCTCAGACAAATTAATTGACACGGAAAACATCCCTGCTTAAGTTATGACTCTGCTTGTCATAACATGTTTCACAATATGAAATCATTTCATTTCTGACATGATGACTAGCATGTTGGGAAGTGTGGAGTAATGCATCACTCTTTGGAGTGACCGCAGAACAAATCGCAGCATGTAAAACAGCAGCTCCAACAACAGGAATCCAGAAAAAGATCTGTTCAGAAGTGCCTGGGAGTGATTTTCAGAGAAGTCCGATCATCATCTCAATCAGTGCAAATGAAACATATCCATTTCAACTGTTGGCCCCTCCACCGAGAGGTCCGGTTTGCAGCTTGAGTGATTAAAATGGCTCTTTTAATATCCCCTAATGTGTACCAGCCCTCAAGTCATTACCCCACTTCCCCTATTATGCAGCACCCCTGCCTGCATCAACGCTCACTTGAACAGAGCCTCACTAAATGTCTATGTGAGTGCCTTATGTATAATCTCACTCAAACCCTGAACTCCCCCCCCCCCCCCCCCCCCCCACACACACACACACACACACACACACACACACACACACACACACACACACACACACACACACACACACACACACACACACTCCTGTCAGTGTGGTCACAATGTGGACCTCCGCAAACATCCGATTTGGGCCGAGGCCCACTTTTTCAAGCCTTCTCCTTAAGGCCCCGAGTGTTGCAGGTTCTCTAGGGCCTACAGCCCCTCCTGTGTGGCCCCCAGTATCAGTCTGAAAGATCAGCTCATGGCTCCCACTCCAGGGAGCGAAGGCACAAACCTCCCTGCAACCTTTTCTCACGGCGCAAAGAGCACACTCCGGTCAGCAGAACCCTTGCTGTTTGTTCAAGTAACATGGGAGCATGTTTTTGTCTTCACTTGTTTGTTTTTCTGTCTTTTTGTCAGCAGAATTAGGGAGAATCCACAAGACAGATTACCTCAAAACATAGTGGAATGATGCAGTATGGGTCAGGGAAGAACCCATACAATTTTGGTACAAATCCAACATTGATTTCCTTGACAATGATTCATGGATCTTGATGTAAAAAAAAAATCTGGCATGTTTAGGGAACTGGTATTTATGAGTGTGTAAAGGATCTAATGAAAATTTAGCAATCTAGTGAATTTAAATGTGGTTTCATTAGAGGACTGTTGGGCCTCGGTGGAGTTATGCCCTCTATTGAGTGACATTCTAGTTCCATACGAGGCCTCTTTCCCTTTCCTTGTCCTCTTTTCAAGCTTTGGCGTGCGTAAAACTGTGTATATGCGACGTAATGTAGTGAAAATGTAATCACTGTCAACAAAGGCTTTAGCACGGGAAAGCCTAGGTAGATTCTGTTTTGAAAGATGGCAAACACAATCAACCCTAAGTGATTAGAGAAGTGCTGGTTTGTGGGACATTCACCACATGTTTGTGTCTAATTATTCCTCGTTTCCTCTCACGTCTTCAAACCTGGAACAAATTCGTGTTCCCCTCCCGAATAACGGTCGCTGAGTGAAAATGTTAAGGAAAGTACTCTGCGCTTGAGAGTGTAAAAATCAACTTCAACTTATGGTTGCGTGTTATAGAAAAGGTGGAGGAAAGCCTAAGATGGGACAGCTGATACTGTATGCTGAAGGAGAACCAAAACTTGTTTTTGTTGAATGAAGTTGACCCTGAGCTTAGCCGGCCACACGTGTTGTGAGTCTCTCACTTCCTTGCGGTCAGTGGTGAGGCCTGTCATTATGTTGGGCCACAAATTCGCTTGACATGATCTGCAGACATTAAAGCATCAGCCACGGACCAAATATCTCCCACAGTCTGGGATATTTCTGTCTAAATTCACTTGACCTGCCTTCCCGTGTGTGTGTGTGTGTGTGTGTGTGTGTGTGTGTGTGTGTGTGTGTGTGTGTGTGTGTGTGTGTGTGTGTGTGTGTGTGTGTGTGTGTGTGTGTGTGTGTGTGTGTGTGTGTGTGTGTGTGTGTGTGTGTGTGTGTGTGTGTGTGTGTGTGTGTGTGTGTAATCGAATTGGGATAATAACACTATTGCTTAAGTATTCATAATCAATAGTTACTCTACCCTACATTTTCCCGTTACGCTGAGCCAACAATTTCCTGAATATATGTACTTTGATGTACAATGTGGGTTAGGGTTACAGGAATGAATAGATAAGTGAGAATCTACTTTCTGAACATGCTGTAGCTAGTTGAGTAGGGGAACTATCATTGGGAGAGAGGTGAGAGACGATAAAGCTATTAAGAAAAACTGGAGTCATGTCGAAGCTGGAGGCATTGTATTCTTTTAACATCATATAATTATCAGGTACAGCATAAAAAAGGGACCTTTAATTTTCTCCCATCAGATTTTGTTTGTAATTTTTATAATTTCACGTTACCTTACTTAGCCTAGTTTAACCCAGTCAGAGACCTGCAACAAATTGTGCACGCAGGATTTTTCTCCCCAACAGGTACGCTCAGCAGCCTCTTTCATCTTCTAGTTTTTAAAGCATGCCTCTGTTGTTTCCCTTAGAAACCTAGTGAGCGGTTCTCTGTGGTGAATTGTTTCATTGTTCAAAACTGAAGTTCATGGTATTTTTGTTTCTTTGACCTTTTTCAAACAACCGTATATTCAAAACCCCACCCTGCTGAGCTCCCTCTCACCTTTCACATGGAAAGGAATTGTTACCAATTCTTGATACCAAAAATAATTAATGCCAATTCTTTTCTCACTCAGTAAGGACAGTTCTACCCAGTAGGTGTGTGAGCTTATTGCAGACACTCCCTTTGCCCCAAAATCTCCAGAAACTGTCATCAAGTACAGTTAAGTAATGCGAGTGTGATTGAATTAATTTACAATTCACTGCTCAACTTCCTGGATACATGAACATGAGTTAGCCTCGACACACGTTATGTAATGTGTATCTAGGCAAGGAAACAGCACTTGTGGTTCAAAATTTCCCCATAACTGACAGAACCCTGGAATATACCCATTTAACCGGTTAACCTCACATTCTGCTCAACACGGGACACTGATTGAGGTTGACAGGCAGCATTTTCCCTGTCAAAATGACCCAAACCAAGGATTTATTGTGTTTTACAGAGAGAAAATGTCGGATGAGATACTGTCAACAATTTTTTGTTCTACGACAAAAACTTGCACTGCTCACATTCCTAAAATGTCTATGCAGATGAACGTGACACAGATATTCAGTATGTCTCAGGAACATGAAGCTTGTTTAAGTCCCCACTTTGAAGAAGTAGGTCATGTGTCCTGACACTTGAGTAAAAGTGACACAAAGTTTTCCATCAGATTAAGTGATTTCCTACAGTTGATCCAAAAAAGATATTAAACAGAAGATAATGACCATGTTTGTGGAGATAAATATATCCTTCATTGCTGTTTTTTGTATACATTATCTAATATTAAGAACTTGTTGGATTTGATTTCTGGTATTGGACAGCAGAGTGGTTGTTTTAAGCCACAGAAACACATTCTGTCTTCCCCAGTGACTCTAATTTGAGGGAAGAGGTGGTCTGGGCTGCATTAACTCAGCAATGGAAGACCCTGGTGTACCAGACTGCTTCTTGACAAGCTAACCTTGTCCTAAATCTCTCTGCAGCTTCAGCGCAGGGCCCCACATTTAGCCTTTTCTCCCCAGGTGATAAAGATGTTGTGAGCTTGCACCTGGGACTCTAATAAAGAACTTTACAGCCGTTTTGTGTCGGCAGTAAAATCTGAGAGGGATGTGAGAGATTGTTACAATGGGGTGTGAAAGAATGCTACAGCGCCACTTACATACTCTGACACCTCATGTTCCCTTTGTTATGGGCGGACATGCACTTGAATGGGCTAGCTTGCACACATTCACACACCTGTTTCAAAGAATATACCAATTTACCAGAAGATGGTTCTGACGAGAGTTGACCTGTAGAATTCAAAGAGCTGACAGGTGGAGCGGCTCACTTGTTTGTGGGGTCCATTACTATTTTTTGATCAATGGGCCTTTTAAATAATATCACAAATTTATGAAAGCATGGGTTTCACTTTATACACACATTGCACATGTTTTATGCATTAAATTAGACTTTTAAATGACAATCACACAATGATGAATTGTTTTTTTTTGTGTGTGCATTCTTGTGGGTGCGCCCCATATGTGGAAATGTGTAACATCCTGATATCTTGGATTTAGCAGTGTTCTCAATCTGCATCACTCATATTGAAAACTTGTGTTTTTTATTACAATCAGAACAAAATGATTAAATTAAATATTTATCGTCAGGATGACCTCTTAATATTCAGAGTGCCTTGAGGACAGACAAACGTATACTGTAATTTTCTTAATGTTTTTACCAAATTGTTATTGTCATTATGAGTACATATTAATAAGATTCCTAATGTCATTTTTGTATGTGCAGCATTACAGGCAGGACTGTGAGACATTTCGCACAGTGGTGAAGATGTTGGTGGCGAAGGAGCCCAGTTTGGATAATCTGCTGCAGGCTCCTCTGGATAAGAACCTGTTGGAGATGAAGCAGCGCTGCCTAGATGCCCTCAGGCACTTTGTGAAAAAGCTGGACGAGGTATTAGATCAACCAGACACCTCAGCAAAAACCACAGGTCACAAGACACAGGAGCAACATAATGTAGTAGAGGAGTCTTAAAAATCGTATTTCTTAAATGATCAGAAAAATGTCCCAATAAGAATTTATAAAAATACATATCTTTAATATTTCATTTCAATCTTGTTTTTAATCAAGTAATAGCAACAGTTTAGTTATTAGTATTAATTCATGATTCATTGTTATTATATTCAAGGCACAGAGTAAACTGTGGCAATTTTCTACTAACTGTAACATAAAGATTTAAGTCTTCAAATCAGATTAAATAATTCCTAAAATGGATATGCTTTTACAGTGAAAAACCTTAAAGTATTATGAGGAAAGTTTTAATGCGAGGAGCCTTGTGCAGAGAGATGCACAAGAGACAATTTCAGCTGTCTTTTACTTAGGTCAATGATGTGGAAAAATCCATCCAATATTATTACATTCACTTTATTTCACATCACATTTGAACTGATCATACAACCAGCATGAGTCTTGATCTATTTGTTGAATCCTACTGACGATTTTAGTCTGGCTTTATTTACACATGTGTATTCTCCAACCAGTATTGAAGGGTCCAAATCTATAGGGTGTTTTGCAGTGCAGCACTATTCTGTATAGAAAAGATCAAGAATTATTTGTAGATCATGTATTTATCTATGTAACTTCTGCCTTTTTAAGAATTTTTTGTAAATAAATGTTACCATCTTGAATTCATTGATTAAACGCCTTGCTTCTTATGTCGATCAAATACTTTTGCACATGAACAAAACAACACCAACCAAGATATATAGATATTTTTATTACAATTATCATCTATCTTAGCCTTATATTCCAGTTTGTACATTTATACAGATTACAATGCTTTGCCCTGATATAGTGAACCATAAATACACCACTCAGCCAGGCCTTTTAATACACTCAGTGTTTCTTTTAATATGTTCGCGGTGCACAAGCCTGAAAGAAAACACATTTGAAGAGCTTGGGTCAGAGTCAATTCATCATTACATTTCTGATACCCTCATGGAAAAGGTCTCTGTACCATTTACCAATAATTAAATGTTTAAGGCATTTTGGTACAGAGCATGCCATTAACGTAAGGGTATAAAAAATAGCCATTTCTGGGTTTTTTATTCTACAATATATACATTCATATCTGCACTGTTACAGGTCAGATGGTGCTTTATAAATATACATTACTCTCAAATGCTTTCTAACTTGCAGGTTGTAATGCTACAGAAGCGAAGACCTATGAAAAAATTGGTATGAGGGCTGGTGTCTTACACAAACACCTTGGTAAATTGACTCAGAAGCATTTATTTGACTCAGAAGCATTTATTACCACCATTGATGTTTTCACCACACTGTAAAATCCAGACATGATGGCATTTTGGTACAGAGCATGCCATTAACGTAAGGGTATAAAAAATAGCCATTTCTGGGTTTTTTATTCTACAATATATACATTCATATCTGCACTGTTACAGGTCAGATGGTGCTTTATAAATATACATTACTCTCAAATGCTTTCTAACTTGCAGGTTGTAATGCTACAGAAGCGAAGACCTATGAAAAAATTGGTATGAGGGATGGTGTCTTACACAAACACCTTGGTAAATTGACTCAGAAGCATTTATTAGCAAGCAGTGACCGGTGTATGGTAGAGCATTATCCAAAGCTGAGGATAAGTGAGTGAAAGCCTATGAAAGTATACAGTTTTTCCCCTTGTGTCCTTTTTTCTTTTTGGACTTAGTCCATTGGCCATAAGGAGAGGTAGATATGCCTACCACAGGGCTGGGCAAGTCCTCAGTGTAGTAGTGTCTATGGGGCCTAGGCTGAGGAATGGGTTGACCCAGGAAAAAGCCCTCCTCCTCAGAATCAGAGGAAGAAGATGAGCATGTGGAGCACCAGTCATCATCATCTCCATACAGCCCCAAGAACCTCCCCATGGCTGGGCCTTGTTGCCCACAGTCTGACAAAGCAGAAGGACTTGGTCGGCCATGGATGGCTTGGTGACCCTTTGGGCCAAGGGCGTTCCCTCTGTGTTCCACTTTGTAGCTCGTCTTGGCCCTCTCCTTGGGCAGAAGGTTAAGAGCATTGTCAGAGCGCGACTTGCGACTGTGGCGTCTCCTGTGGTGGTGATGGTGTCGACCAGATTGAAGTCCCTGGCCCTGTTCCTCGAAGTGGTACACTCTCCGTCGAGTCCGCTCACTCATGGGGGGTTGACGCACTGGGAGATCACAATAATGACCATTGTCAACCACATCATCAGAGAATTTGACCTGTTGAGGCCTAGACTGGGAACGACTCCTTCTGATTGCAGGGACATGAGGCTTGGGACTGTCCACTGGCCGAGCAGCCACCTCCTCCTTTGGAACAATTTCCTCCACCTCCTCATGCTCAAATACAAGGCTCTTCAGGGAATTTGCACTTCTGTGTAACATAGAAGAGTTGAGGGTGCCCATATTACTGGTTTTGTCACAGTCTTCTGTTTCCAGTCCTTGGAAACCTTGCAAGGAATATACCAAAGGTCTATCTCTACTATCGCCATCTACTGAGGCCCCTGGAGAGGAGAGAAAAAATATATTAAATGTTTGCTCATGTACTCAGGAATCTGTTTCAACAACCAATCATTGCTAACAGGTAAAATATTAATTTCTAGTACATGATCATGTCATGTCTACTCACCTGTTATATTTGAGAGAGCCAGTGAGTCCATGGAGTCTCTGACACTGTGATCTATTTTCTTGAACTCATCTGTGATACACTCTAAGGAGTCATTGTACCATCTTGACTCCTCTCCCTGGAAGCCTCCTCCAGCTCCCTGATCCAGCTCCAACTCCTGGATTTTTCGACTGCTTGCCGGGCCCGGGTGACTACCATAGGCTGAGTCCCCTAGCCCATCCTGAGACTGGGCCCAGTACATGTCAGCCTGGTACTTCTTACTGGCCAGACTGCCCCTTCCTCCTCCACTGCCGCCACCAGCTGTAGACGATTCCTGCTTCGCCTTTGCATCCTTTTCAGCCATCCAGAAATCTGTCGGTCTGGAATCATTGGCTTGCTGAAAGACCCCGTGCTCTCCAAACTTTAATAGCAGCTGAGTCATGTAGTCTTCATGCTCAGCCCACTCCTCCTCTTGGTTCTCAGGGGCCTCAGTCTCCTCACCACGTCCTCTCCAAAAATGGTCATCAGATAAGTTCATGTGGGCCAGCTTGTTGGTCAGGGTGTCATCAGCATTTCCACTGAAGCCAGGGAACTTATAGTTGGCAGAAGGTGAGAAGAGGAGTGACTGTCTGCATTGATCAGCTGAGCGACTGCTTTTGCCCATGCGCACACTTCGTCTGGATTCACGTGAGCGTGCTGACTGGAAGGCGGAGTCGGAGGAGTCAGAGGCATGTACATCTTCCCCTAGACTGCAGGTCTTGGAGCAGTAAATATGACCCTGGTGTGGCAGAAAGGGGCAGCCCAGGAGAGAGCTCTTACAGTGGGCACAGCTAAAGCAGCTCTCAGTGGCATGCCAGTGAAGGCCATCATAGGTCATTTGGGCATGATCCACGCCTGAAAATGGGGAAATGTTGAGATGGTTAGCAAAACAAATCTAAACGCTAGGCTATCATGACAGGTGTATTACTTTGACACAAGAATAAGAAAGAACTGTCTTACCAATGTGCTCTCCACAAGCCTCACAGTACTCTGCATAGAGAGACTCAAAGCAGCCACAGCAGTACGGTCTTCCATCCTTCATGATGTAGCGCTGGCCCCCCAGAATCGTCTCGCATTCAAAACAGGCGAAGTGCTTCATGTGCCAGTGGCGCCCCTCTGCCTCAGTGCACTCATCAGCAAAAATAATCTGTTGACAAAAATGTTCACTGTTAGAGACAGAACTGCCATCTTTTGCCTTTCTGGTTGTCATTGATTGACACGGTACATTTTTGTGGAATGTATTCAAGTCAGTGGGGAAATAAAATAAATGTAAGTGCTATCCCGAAGGAACTGTGAAAAACCATAAACTTCAGACTGGAAGTTTTTCCCCAACTTTTCTTGTTTTTTTACATAGTATATCAGTCTTGTGGCTTTACCTCGTCGCAGGCTGTGCAGCGTGGTTTTAGGAGCTCAGCATGGTGCCTTCCACAGTGGATGTTTCCATCATGGTAGAAGTAGATCAAATCCACCAACAGCTCTCTACATGTGGAGCAGGCAAAGCATGCAGGGTGCCAGCACAGCCCAGGCCCCGCCCTCGAGGCGACCACTGCCATTTCTCCACCATTGATGTTTTCACCACACTGTAAAATCCAGACATGATGACATGATTGATTATAACATTTTGAAATTACTCTGAATTTGCACAAAATCTACAGAAAACAGTTCAAATGGCTTCCAGGTTCATTTTTATGGTTGATGAGGGGTATGTGTTGCTGCATGTGCGTGGTCCTATCTTTAGTCCTTGAGTGGCCAATATTTATTCCCACTGATCTATCCTCCTTATCAGTGTATCACATAAAGAAAAAATTCCAATAAGCTGAGTAAGAAACTATTAGTGTGTTGTAAAAATCTATATCAGTGGGACTATGTTTTGACACGGTTTATGGGCATCCTTAGGCTGCTCAATGAATATTGTAAATTCTGAATGAAACATTTTACTGAGCCACGCTCGGCTGCACAGTAGAGGATACTTCTTACTCCGCAGGGATACAAATCCAGCTTGTGTTCAGGGATCTCTTAAATAGCGTGGCTGACACAGATCTTTATGTCATCTTTCCCTCTGGGTTTTAGTTAAAACTGGATAAAGATTAGTTCAATACCCATGGAGAAGATGCCCAGAGAACAGGCAGCAAATCTTCAATAAAGAGTTGGAGAATGGCTCTGGATTTTTGCGAAAGAATATCTCATTGGTCCTTTTCTTCAGTCCAACATCATACCACTGGCATTGTTTCATATATATATTTACAGTTGTAAATAATACACTGAAAAAGGGACTTACATGCTCACAAATGGTGTTCAGAAGATTCCGGGGCAGCAGCTTTAATGTACCCCTCCCCAGAGCTTCCCTTTTCCTCTGGACACTGAACATATGTAGCTCCTTCTTCTCCTCCTCGCTGAGGGAATGGCAGTAACGCACCTGAAAATGAAGGTGATAAGTTATTGTTAAAAAGACGGCCAGTGTAACAATTGGTCATCAAGAATAAAGGTGATTCCTTCCTTTCAGAGACTTGTACTGAAAAAACAACTTGCTTGGTGGGATATGAATAGTTTTAGTGGCCTTTTCAAATTATGCCCCTTGGAAGATCAAACTGTTGGCCTCTAATAAAGGTGATTGGTAAGTATAAGTGGGCAGACTGCATACCATAGCATGCTGAACAAAGCCAACTCTTGACCCCAGCTTGCCCTTTCTACACCCCCCAACATATCTCCACCCACAGTCCATGATTGAGAATCTCATTTTTACAACAGGCCTTTTTTGATGTTTCCAAAGCCTTAACAAGAGGGAAAGCAGACGTTTACACAAACAAGGCCTGTGTTTAGAATGAAGCCAAGAGGACGGGCAACAAAGGAGGAAAGACAGCCAAGTTGAACTGTGGTGCCACTGTGGTGGTGGCATCACATAAAACCTCTTTCAACCAGCATCCCTGTTGCCTGCTGAGCAGTCCTCATAAAAACCACTGCTATGACAGGAATCCCACTGGTGGGGGCTCCCAGCAAACATCATAAAATCATCAAGTCAAAAGTCACATTGTGCCCACACTACATGTCTACACGATTGTGGAACAAAAATCCCCCAATGTGATGTCAACAAGAATGCCAAGGGCTCACATTAGTGGGATGGCATGGAAATCTTGAAGTTTTTTTTAATGCTGTGGGTTGAGCAGGCAGCAACAGATCCAGCTAGCGTGGATCTCTCTGACAGCTTGACAGAAATAAGAGTAAAACTCTGATACCGCATTGCATTGACAACCATGCACTCAAAATATTCTCACCTCATTATCGTGTGGTGGCAGTTGATAGAGGAGCTGCTTGATTCTGAACTTCTCTCCTGGACTGTTGACGTAGGGGATCTTATCCTCAGGCAGACAGGAGAAATATAACTGGACCTGAAGAAGGTAGGATGAAGTAAGGTTATTAAGCACTCAAACACACCATATGACACCAAGTAAAAGCATCCAGACCTTGGTAGTGAAACATAGTGAGAGAAGGGCAAAAGTCATAAGCAAAAAAACTAAATTTTATTTAAGCTGGATGGTTCAATGATTCCTCACACATCCAAACTGAACCTCATTCCAAATCATATATTGTTAAGAATGTGGAGTCATCAATCTGAATATATTGCGCTTTTTAAAATTTATGTTGTACAATTTATAACCCAAACTTTCATCTAGTGAATCCAAAACAATATATTATAATGTCTTGGATAGAACAGCCCATAGAACAGCCCATATCTCTGAGGACACAATGTTTTTTAAGATACCAAAGAACCAGCACATTAATTTGTGAAGAGACACATTCTGGGACAGCTCTGTATTAGATGTCTGGACGACTTATTTGTGGAATGAAAATGTTTGCTGGAAATTTCCCTAAACCCCATCAGCTTTCTTTCTAAAAGACAACATAAAGCAGTTGTAGTCTTTGATTACGGCACTGAAGAAATCTTTTAATTCTGTACTAAAACAAGTCCAAACAGGTCAACAGGTCAAATTGGTTTTAAGGCTGTATTTTTCCAGTCATATGCTCGTCTCAGGACAGGACAAAGCAGCCTGTTGTTGTGGCACTTTGACCCTTGGGGCTAGCCACTGGAAACTAAACTTTATGAGGGAGGGGCTATTACAGCCAGCCAGATAAAGAGGTGGGATGTGCTTGTCTTGTTTGTTAGTGGGGCTTCCTGCAGCTTTGGCCGTCTAGGGGGGGTTAACAGCAATTTACCCTGACAATCAACCCAACGTTTGCCCCCCACCGTAAATTATGCACATTTTCATGCTGCTATTAGCCCTCATCCAGCTCCTTAGGGGCTGAGGAACCGTCAACTATCACCCAGGCCCTATGTGTTTCTCCACTGTAATGATGACCAATAATACTTGACCTATTCATGGCAATAGCTGCAGTAAAGGCATTACAGTTGACCCATGCATTTTCCAAACAAAAGGCCTCGGGTGTTTGGGCTTTAAAGTTTTCTGCTGCTGCGAACCCATCTCTTCTTGCCCTCCACCCCCACATTGCTTCCATACATGTTGTTTAACGAGGGAAGGTGGATGGAGAGAATCGTGGCAAGAGAGAAATGAGGAGTGAGGAGGGATTGGGAAAGTGCCACATCACACTGGCTGCCCTGCGGACACAACTAACAGTCCTGCCTGTGTTTGTGGAGAGGAAGGCTTGTTAAAAGACTGCCCCTTGATTCCTGATCCCGCCATAAGCACTGAGCTCAACCCACCAAGTCCTCCTCCTAACAGAGAACTTGATAATCACAAGCAGACTTGCCATGCCGCAGTTTGTAAGTAAAAGTACACACATCCTGCCCTTAAGTGACTGCCTGGTAAAGCCTGTCAAGTCTGCGTCAAACAAAGGGACCAAGCAGAAGTTTTATGAAATATGTTTCATAAAAAAGTCTGTCCCATAGGTTAAATTATCCAGAGACTTAAGTTGGTATGTGACTCAGTTATGAACTGAACAGCATTTATCTGGGCCAGGCAAAAGGGCTAGAAGGGAGTTAGAATCAGGTCAGAGCTGTTTTTATTCTCTGTCCAGAGGATACACCTGGATTCATTTTCTTGATTAGGGGAATTAATGATTTAGGAACCAATGAAATAGATACAACAGCTAAAATGAACAATATTGTGCTTCAAGTCTTCTTTGTATAACTAGAGCGCCATAACTACATTGATGCTTGTTTAAACTCAACTCATAAGACCTTTATGAATTCCATTGACAATAACAAAAATAATAGAATGTAAGCTATGTTTTGCTCACCTGTTCGGGCCTAAGTCCAGGTGGTACCCAGGCGTACTCCTCCAGCGCACAGCCTGAGTCATCATCGGAGGTGGAGCTGCGTTGGAAGCCAGAGGTCAGCTTGCTGACCTTCTGCTCCATCATCAGGTCCCGCTGGCGTGCCCCACCCGGGAAGCCGGACGCCGACAGTGCTGCACTCGCCAGGCTCATCAGGCTCTCTTTTTACTAGACAGACAAAGTAAAAAAAAAATGTAAGGATGAGGGAAACAAAGGAAAATATAATTGGAGTGAGGACAATAAGCGGAGGGAGGATTTGAGTGACAAGAAAATGACATTTTGGTTAATCAGCCATTACATCAGCCAGTGCCCACATAATGCTATCCCCACTCCATCTAATCCGCTTCTCTTATGTCAGTGTCATTCCACTGCATGTTAACCACCAGCTGAATCACTCCATCACTGTCCCTTTCATGAGGCCCACAACCCCCTTCCAAAGGCCATTACGGTACATGAGTAAGTTTTTCTCAGGTCACTTCTAGTGATGTGTTTACTTCATAAAGACACTCGTAAAAATAACTATACCCTTTCACTGCTATTGTGGTGGAAGTTAAACATGTGCCCTCCTCATGTGACTTTTGGATATATAGAGGCCATTAGGAAATTCCCAAAGCTTCACGAGGTGACGTCCGATCTCATTATAGTGACAGTAACGAGCAGTTAGCTATTCATAAATACACACAGTGAATTCAGAGTTTCTTATATGTATGGCTGAGGAATGTTGAACAGACTTGTTCCTTTCTAACACTGTAATTTAGTTTGCCACCAACACAAAAGTAAGAACAACACTAGAGACTTGTTCTTTCACCTTGTCATCCTTTTAGCCTGCTGAGGGGCTGCGTCATACTTTGAGAGGGTCGACCACATGGGAACCGATGCTGGTTTGATCAGTTGAGCCGTAGGTCTGTATAAACACAAGCCTGGCCTTAGACAGGACTAACATATGGAGAATGTCCTCAAGCTTGGTCTCTCCCTTCATCTCCCCTTTTTCTCTGGACTGTTTGTTGACCAACCTGCCACATTGAGTGTCTGATCATCCTTTCATCTCTAAGATGGACAGAGCAATGCCAGACAGGTGAAGTACTTGGTTAGGGAGGGATGGGTTTGACTGATACTCGGCTGGACACTAACAATGTAACGGAAGGAAAAAAATAGATCAATGAGATCAAAGACTGGGACACTACGTGTGTGGTGGCAATTGTCACAAATACATTTCTACTTATCCACACATTTGCAGACGTGATGGTACTCGAGTAGCAATACAGATACAATTAAAATAAAGCAGTGTATAGCTGGGTAAAATAGAAAGTAATGATTATAAAATCTTAAATGTCAAGTGTAACTTGCTGTATGTACATTCTGCTGAGCAGCAGCCAATCTGGAAACTTATTTTTCAGTGTAACAAAAGGAATTGTGTTCCCTTAGTTTGGGAACCAAAACCTTCTAGTTATGAAAAAGCATTTGCCATTGAGCAGATCACTCTTTAAACCATATAACTTCCCTTCCCGCTGCAGTAGTACCAATCAGACATGGAGATGATGAATGTGTGTCCAGTTGTGGTCATACCTCACAGGCCAGGGGCTCTAACTGAGATCAAATGGGAGCCCAGCCAGTGTCCAGCAGCCTGGCCCTTACACCACCTCCCCCAAAGCCTCTACCCCCTATGGCTGGCAAGGGCAACAAGGGCCGCTGAGAGACAGCTGAGAAAACTAGACACACTCGAATGCAGCCTTTGAACACAAGGGTAACAGTAAAGGGGCTTGGAAATCTGCGCTCTCCCCTGGAGTGATATATAGGCCTGGTTGCCCTTGCGCATGTGCAGCTCCTATTCATACATGAAGAGTGAACACACACATTTAGCTGAGAACAGCATGGACACAGGTGTGCAGAGAAGCCACCATAGGCTATGCCTGTACACACTCATATTATCATAAACACCTTGTCAGATTATTTAGTGACGACCCTCTGAGATAGCAGAAAACCAGACTCTCCTCCCTACCCCTTCACGCCAGGCATCTACTGGCTATTCATTTCAACTCATCTTCTTCAAGTCATCCACCTATGGCCTCATCACTGCCAACTACTGGCATACCCCCATCTAGTCTGACCCTTCAGAGACAATCAGTGGTGGCTATTTGATGGATTCTTGGTCTTTTTGTTTCTCCATTGTATCACAAAGTGTCAAGTCAGGTGGATTGGCTTATGACAAGTCCCATTAAAACGCCTCTGCTGTCCTGAACAATGGTGCCATTGTGGAGGAATCTGCTGAATACTTGTTCCATCAAGATCCTGTTCATCTCGCTTTTTCTTTCCCGAAGATGTGGTGTGTTATCTCCATTTCCATGACAGTTAAAGCCCTCATACCCAGATAACCTTTTTTTTTCTTCAGATGAGAGAGCCGGGAGACAAATAAGACACTCTCTTGTTCTACATTGACTTGCAAATGAGACCAAAATAACCTGCAAAAATGTGGCCTTGTTTGAGAGAAGCTAGGGTTTCACGTGGGAGATGGCTAACTATAGGCAGGTTCGGTCAGGAGCCAACAGACACCAATGTCCCAGCCTCACGTTTTATCAGGCATAGACTCACTCACGCGCTACATTTTTAAAAAAGATGTTTGCTTTCACGTGCTGGCCAAGTCTCTGTGAGGATGTCTCACACAGCCAAACCTGACTCATAGGAATGTTGGGCTTGAACTTCAGCCAAGCTCGCGAAGAGGAATACAGGATGTACACAGCTTGGTGTTAAGCAAAGACCCTTCTCATACAACCACATCTGCTCGCATGCTAATTTTTCCTTTTGGATGTCATGCAGCTCATTTCCTCTGACTTTGCCCAGAACGCTCCCTTAACTTTTTGAATGGCAGAAACACTGAGCCAAATAACATAACCATGCTTACACTGACTTGCCAACTCCATGACTCATCACTTGTGTTGGTTTTTAAAGGTTTTCTTCCAACAAGGGACTTATGGTTTGTGAGATTTGTTCTTTAAACTCTCCCCTCTCACTGTTCCACTCCCCCTGCCCTGCCCTCCTCCCACTAGCCAGACCCCTGCAGTCCTGAATGTTTAACAGCCTCTCACTCTTTTGTAAAGGTGCTTGTTAACATGGATCTGGGAGCTCTAGGCCTGCATATCTGACTGATCTGCCCACAGAGGGCCAGAGTGTAGTGGGGGTGTTATCAGGTTGAGGCTGAAATGGGGTGAGTGACATGTATGAAAATGTTAATTTGTCTTGTTCGACAAAAGGGAAATGTAAGTCAAGGCAGGTGAAAGAGGGAAGCTCAAACACATCCTCGCCTTGAAAGGTTTTCAGTGTATGAAGATTTGAAAGCCTCCCACTAGTATGTAGAATGAATGAAGAGATCTGTGTCGTCGGGAAAAAAGTGCACAATGACTTAGTTTTGTTACCCTGAAAGCTTCTATTGCATCAGTCTCCTTGTAACAGACTCAGAATGAGTGGGTGAAAACTTGATTCATTAAGGAACACCCTGTTCATACAGGATCCTGTGTGAACTATAGGACAATCTTGTTTATCAATTTTCGGAATATAAACCTCTCAGAGGACCTCATACTGCGACGGATAAAAAGAAAATACAGCCACCAGTGATATTTCAATGTGTATTCAACAACACTTCCACTCAAGTCCCAAGTCCCTAAAAATCCACAGTGGAGCCACGACTTAACAACCCCTGAGAGAGTGCACAAGAAAAATAAGCAGCCTCTGGCCTGAATTACTGTCTATATTCCTCTAGGAAGTGGATGATGGACATGCACACAACCCAACACAGTGCTCTCTGTCAGTTTGGACCGGCCCAACATGTTTAACTTGGCTCCTGCGAGCTCAGCAATGCAGGATCGGCTCGAGTTAAAGAGAAAAACAAGATTTTCCCTGCCTACTTCAGCTTGTACTCAAAAGAGTTACAGACACTTTTTGTGTCAGACATGATATGTCTTAACTGCAGAGAAAATACATCATATTATTTCCCTCCCTTCACCTATAAATATCTTCATGTGACAAGTGTCAACAGCTCCCTGTCAACTGTTGGCACTTAAAGTTGTAACTGTATGAAACAAAACCTGAGATTTTTTAAACAATTAGATCGTTCCGTAAGCCAACAGCCTCACATGCACACCTAAACTAGTTTGGGGTTAAACCTGTGATGAAAGATCATATAAACCGACTGAGCATCGTTAAACCAGAAACTAAAAAAATCTACACTGAGGGAGGAGAATGTTTGAGTCCAATCTGTTTGAAAGTCAGACCACAGAGTATTGCTCGGTTTAGACAGTGTTCAGGTGCTACATGAGTTTGGTCAACTTCCAGAGGTCAACTTCCAGAGGCCTCCTTCGCGGCTTGGAGAGTGTTTTTTCAAGCCCAAATGGATGGGAGTGACATCCCCACAGGGATCTGCACCAGGGAGACCACCTGCGTGCACCGGCCAGACTGAACTATGGCTCTACATACACGTTCTACTGTCACGTAGAAGACATAGAACACATCTTAATCCCTGTGGATTCACTTTGCAGGGAAGGAGACTACCTTTTCACCTTAATTGGAAGAAAACTACCTCTAAAGAAAAGACCTTGAATTATAAATGAGAAGTTGCACAGTTTCATCTCTAACTTTAACTTTCTGTATTTCTTGTAAATCATGCAATACTGTAATTAATAATTAAATCATCCACCAATTAAACTAAGCAATCCAAATGATTCCATGTACATGTATATCTGCATCACATCAAAAAGTTTTACATCCCGACTTCTTTAAGCAACACATTGTTTTCCCGCTTCTCTACAACCAAAGCCTTTTCCTTTGAGAAACCTAATTATGTCTTCCTCAGTCATTTCCCTGCAGGTCTTACCTCAGTTTAGGCCAAGTCTCCTGAGGTGGGCAGAAAAAAGGATCTGATCACCACTATATCCAGTCCTAGATTCCTCACCAGCCTCCGGGCTCCATGTCTGTGCAAGATCCTCAGAGCTCTGATTCCAGGACAGAAGCCGTCAGCCTCCTCTACCCGAGCTGTCAGCACAGTAACAGCCCATATCAAAGCTGAGGCTGTAAAAAGTCAGGGAGATGTCTGTCTGAGTGCGTGGTAGACAGTGTTAAGAGGGGTGTGTGCGTGCGTGTACATGGAGGAGCTCAACCAGATGGTCATCCCTCCCTTGCCTCTCTCACCAACCATTCCTCCTCCTGCTTCCCCCAACCCAGCCCTCTTAACCTCAGCCCGCCCCCTTAACCTCCGAGCAGCCAGTCACCACAGGGTATGGAGGAGTGAGGCGTCTCTCCTCCGCTGACCCTCCCCTCATACTTTGAACATATGCTCCTAAATGAGAACCACCGGTAGAGCCCCAGCTCACAAGAACTGCACTTTTAAGTAGCACATCAGTGATGGCAGAGCTCGTTTTACCACACCGACCGCCTCGTATCCACAACAGCTTTCCCATGACATTCTTCTTTCTCCTTCCCCATCGACAGCTCAGAGATGTGGGGAAGGTGGTGGCTGTTAAACTCAGGATTTGGTTTATCTGGTGGTTGTCCCTCTTTTTTTTTTGCACCCCAAAATGTCCCCAAGTTACAGAGAGCTGTTTGCAAACTATGGCTTTATGATTACATAGTGGCTGCTGGCTTGAATGAACAAAAGATGCTTTATTTATCCCTTCGCACGTCTACAACATTCTGGCTCGGCCTCACATAACCCTCGGCTCTTACTGAATATGATGTCAGCAAGTCTTAACGACACAAGCTGTCAGGCCATTAACATATAAATCACCGAAATCTTATGCCACCACAAATCTGTTTTTATCAGCCCAACATGATCTGAGTGAGGGTTTAACATTGTAAATCTCAACATTGTTACATTGTGCAAAATATGAACTTGTAACTTTATTATAGGCATATGTAAATTAAAATTGTAAATGTAAGGTTCAAGAAAATAGCTTAATAGAAACACAATAAAAAAACACATGATACTCAGGTCACAACTAAGCATCAGCAACTCTTTTGATAATGTTAGTCATTTTTAAAGCATTAACTCACTAGTTCCCTCTTAGAGCTGATGATCTGCTGATTTTCTTTGTTTTTTATCATAGTAAAGTGAATATCTCTATGTTTTCAACTCAGAATATGATTATCTCAACAAGTTGCTGGATACTTATACTAGGAATTTTAAGTTATAGCCCGACTTCAACTCAATTGTATTTTACTTCACAAACCTAAATAACAAGAATCTTCAAACTTTTTTGAAGCAAGCTATAAAATCAACCTAATAGTAGCTTATATCCAGGCTTTCTCTTTGCCTTTATCATGTACTAAAAACACAGGAGCTTAAATTACAGACGTGTTCTTTGAAACCCAAATGCACGTAATGACTCATCCTTTGAAACTCCCTTCGAAGGACACAGTTGACCTCTACCTCTCCTTCACCTCTCCAGGAATGTCAGAGCGTGATCTCTTCCTCTCAACAAAAGTGAGCAGTTTAAGTTGAATCCTGAACAGTTGCACCTTTTGCATCCTTTTGTGGTTGTTTGGTTGCAATGTCAAAGTGTTACTTTCTCCCATAAGGACGTGCTTTACAGCGAACACGACTCTTCTTGGATAAATGCAGCTTTATCCTTTTCACTGTGAGGTTTTGTTGAGGAGGTTTAACATACTTGTTAGACTGTAAAACAAAGCCGTGGAACATTTTACTAGGAAGCAAGGAATCTATAAAACAGCTAAAATTGCTCTTTTGAAAAACATTTTAGCAGCTGTTTAAATTTGTGGCGATGACGTCAGGGTGGGATTCCGTGAACTTAAACACATGCAAGAAGCATTTACACCATGGGGGCCGATATAACGGGCTACATGAAGATTACCACAGTTGTGTAGTGGATTTAAGTTAATAGTTTGACAAATGTATCTTCGAATAGCATTGAACGGGGAACAAGCACTGTCAACTTCCACACCATATTCACTGGTGCAAATTCCGCTGTCTCCCTCGATCAGATAGCTGATTAGCTGATATGTGGAACTTTGCATGTAGACAATGATGTTCTGCTGCACTAACTGGTCATTAGACATTCTAGTAAGCACATGTTTTGTAATCAAAATGTCAGTCAGAGAAGAAGAGCAAACCACGACCACTCTTACCTACGTTAACACACTCTGCATGACTGACAGCGTCTGATTGTCACTTTCCTCCATCCTCTGCATGTTCACCCACTTCACATTCACACCCTTATGTGCTAAAATATCACATTGTGGGCGATGTATGGTGACTGTCATCTCACTGTCATTTACATTTAAAATTACATGCAGCTTAAAGTTGTGTCCAAAATGGAAACATATAAATGAAGATAATGGGAGCTAATGTGCTTTTATTCTGCAGGGCGCATGTACTGTATACGTGTGGGTGGTTGTGCGGACAATGCCATTGTAGCAGCCAAGGCCAGGAGGAGAGGAACCCTTTCACAGCAAACTTCAGGCCTTTGTTCTGATCCAAAAGACTCAGCACCCCGCCCCATTAGCAAGTCTTAGAGGGGAGGGAAACACAGCATCCTGCCCTGGAAGGGGGAGGCATTAATGAAATGCAAAGCTTAGATGGTAAACTAACCTGGACAAAGGTTGCAGACTGTAGTTGGCCAATGACGGAACAGAACTGTTTGAATAGTTGGAAAATGTATAGATGATCAGAATCATCATTCTATTTTGACAAAGCCCTTCCTAAAAGAGTTAAGCAACATTTCATTTTAAACTCATTTGAAGTTCAAATGTGAGGACTTCTTACACTAAAATAGCAAAACAATGGACTCTGTCGATGAGGTGTGGACAACTATTTAAAGACATCTGTGGATTAACTTTAGTCTCTCTAGTTGTAAAGAATAACAGCATTCTGAAAATCGGTATGAGTTGGCACGACTCCATAGTTAGAAGCAACAGGCGGCACAGTTCAAGGTTCGCCATAGATAGTTGAATAATATAAAGATGGACAAGTCATGCATCCCTGACCCTTGACCTTAGAGAGCACCAGATGACCCATAAATCTATGGCCCCGGGGCTTTACGGCCCATTCCCCTGTCATAGCCACAATGACCTGAACAGCACCTCACACCTGGTCTACACCTTCTCACTGCTGTAAAAGAAGTAAAAACACCACTCTGTGCAAGCAGTAAGGTAGTCCAGGACCAGCATGCCCTGACAATAACAGGACAGGGATGGTCGTCGTCAGTACCAACACCCACTAAACAATAAAGCCGCATTCTTCTCTGGTCTAAACATGTCCTTGAAGAAGAGGACCCATAAAATGAGGCATCTAGTCAAAGCTGAACCCAACGATATCTCACGGTAAAGACGTGAACCTGATGTGAACGATTGTGCAGAGAGGGACTCTATCTTAAAATAAAGTCTCACGTTTAAATTAGTCAAAGTTTGGTCCTACGACATCATAAATTGGGGTACCAAGGGGGCAAAGGGAGGGTCAGTCTCCAACTTACCTTCATTGATGACCATTGTTGACAATAGCTCTCACTGGTGTGTGAGCTTGCTTATAAAAAGTAGGCATTCTCAGGGTTTAAATGACTTTCTCAACGGGTATTAGCAGAACACAGGCCCAACAAAAGCCTCAGTTATAAAGGCCAATAAAAGCCTATCACTCTACTGTAACAACAATCCTTTTTACGCCTTGAAAGAGGGAGGAAAAGGTCAACTGGTGGAGCAGTCAGCGCATTGATATTGACTTAGCTAGATTGGCGCTGACAAACTCAGGTCAGACTGTGGGCTTGTTAGCCCTATAACCCTCACATAACCCCTCTTTACTGTTTCACTCTGACACATGGGAGGCAGCCCAGGCTAGAGCTTAGATCTGAGCTTTGTTTCTGACAAGAGACATTTGTAAAAAATTAAAGCGAAATATCTACTCAGTTGACACTTGACCTTTCTTAAGATCATGTGGCTCTCAAGAGCGCCGAATAGGGGAAATCAAAATGAAAAACAAAAAGATATTGCGGTTTATTGGCCTCAATTGGTAATGAGATATGGGTACATTTGTACTTTTCAACTCTGCCCGAAAATCTAATTTTCCAACTTACCAAAGAAAAAAGGTCACAAAGCTTGAATCCTAGGTCTATAAACAAGTTGTCTGTGTTTAATTATTAGATTACAGTTTGTAATGGTATCATATAAAACCAGCACAATAATTATTAAGTCGATGATGTCAGTTATAATGGTTACATGGAAACAATCAGCCAACATCTTACTTATCTACCTATTTATTACTGCTTCAGGTAATTTACTGTAGCCCTGGTGTGTTGCACATAATGTTACACAACACGAATGTCCGGTTCCCATAAAGCAACCTGTATGACACGACATGTCTCTGCCAAACAAAGCCCGGTGTCAGCACACTGCTGGTTTCTTCACTTGATCATAAGTACACTGCTCGCTAACCACTTTTCTAAACATCGCAGAGATGTACGATCGGGACAGGTCATACTTCACCCTCAATTTGACATCCCCTCACCTAGTTGTAAAAGCCGGACCTCATTGGGAACAATGGGAAGTGGAGAGACAGAGCTCCCGGGGCTGTTAAAGGGAGGAAGCCCCTTTTATTTGAGGACACTATAACTCAACAAAAGCCTGTGGCTGTCTACGCACAGAGCGGGCCAAGGATGAATGGGCTGCTCTTACACTACACACTTGTGCTGACAAAAGCACTGGATCGGCAAAGGCCACAGCCTGTCATGTGTGGTCTCCATGGGCAAACTCGGATGAATATAGACGTAAAATTACAAAACAGCACCACTAACACCTTAAGCCAATGAATTCACACCACATGACCCTGTTTTCACCATCATTCTTATTAATTTCTTCAATAAGACTTTTATATTTCCCCCATGAGGACGCTGTCAAGTTTTCCGCGCATCCATGGTTTGATCATTCCGGTTGGAACAGCACCCCATCAACGTCCAGGTTCAACACTTGTGACCTTTCAGACTGAATTTTAAGCTTATGACCTCACACTTTCAGAGAGTCTAACCCGCACAAGCATTTAAAACCTCACACTTCACACACATCTGGGCTTTTCTCCCCCAAAGTTAAACAGTATATCCCTCATATGGCAAGAAAAGTATTTCCTGTGTTTCCAGCCTCGGGCTCAAACGGACACACGAATGAGCCTACCGTAACAAAACAGCCAATATACTCGGGGCCCAGAGTGCTACGAGCAATTCATCGTAGGACAGGATGCAGTCTTTAAAAAAAGAAAGAAGAAAAAGTTGGTAATTCCCACACGTGGAAGCGTTTTCCCGAGCCGCACGGCTTCAAAAGGCAAACCATGGAATCCAACAATACTCTAAAACAGTTAAGAGCTGCTCAGTCAGGATCCCACTAATGATTAACATTCCAGGAGAAACACTCTGTTACAGTCTTTTTAGAGGGTTCTAATTAAACACATGCTCCAATGCCACAGCATAGAGGGAACTCAGAGCAGGGATGCTTCTTTCCAGATCTGCTTAATTGGACACAATATAAGTCATTAAGGTGGTAGTAAAAACATCAGAAAGACCAGAGGAGAGGCCCAATCATCGGCCCTGTTAGGCTCCCTGTTGCTCTGATGTTGTTGACCCTTTAACCTCCTCATGTGACTCACATTCAAATGTACAGAAGGAAAAAAAAAAGTCCTAGACTGACTTTCATTATGAGACGGACCACTGGACGTCTAGTCCTAGCTGAGGAGACGTGTCTGGATGTTAGATGTTTGTCTCGTGTTCACATTTCTGAAAAGGATATAGATGGTATGCATGTATAAAGGTCATACATCTTGGGAGGCGAGGTTACATATAATTATCTATGAGTCTGTTTGCAACCCTAAGTTTCTCTCCATGTCCTCTTTGGCTTCAACGTAAAGTTTAATACTTTGGACGTGGTGTCTATAGATGAATCGCTATGACATTCTTTTATTGCAGTTGTAAATTGGATGGGATACTAGAATGGCAGCATGTTATAGGCAACATGTGGAATTTAGAACTTTATAATTTGGATTTTTCAACATTTCCACAACTTTGTTGGTTTATATTATGATAGAAACTACTTATCATAAAAACTAATAATTAACAAGTCAATGTGCATTAACCTCTGCTTTGTCTAGCGTATTTTCCAAAAATTGAAATGTGTAAAACACACTGTGTGAAATTCTTTCCCTCACCTCTTTTATTTTTGTGTCAGACCATAGGCTGCTGTGACTCTTAAAACTAGAGTTGACTGCTGATCGTGGAAAATCTTTGGATCAGATCGATGCATCCTTACTCTAAACCGTCAATAGTAAAGGAAAGGAATCATTAATTCAACATGAAGATTAACTGGTTCTCTTTATCTAACTGTGTACATTTGTTTGTCTGTATTGTGTCTAAGGAGTTACAATCTGGAGCCCTCAGGAGGCCTTGGTCAGTTTCACAGATATACAGGCCTGAAGGGCCGTCAGTGTCTGTGATCTGTGTGTGTGTGTGTGTGTGATGTGTGTGTGTGTGTGTGTGTGCGCGTGTGTGTGTGTGTGCGTGTGTGTGTGTGTGTGTGTGTGTTTGTGTGTGTGTGTGTGTGTGTGTGTGTGTGTGTGTGTGTGGTGTGTGTGTGTGTGTGTGTGTATTGGCAAAATGTATATGTAGAGTGGAAAAAAGGACACAACTGGCTGCTTATCACCCTCCTACATTAAGGAGACCAGTCCTCGAGGGCAACACTTATTCTTAGAAGCATCACATGTAATGCGTCTGTTTGGGTCTCCACCAGCGTGTTATTTTTGGAGCTGCTAGTACTGAGGTCACTAATGACACCCAACCACTTCCAGCCAGCATAACACAGCATGTGAGTGGGGGCACACAATGTTTGTGTTTTCAAAAATAATAATCCGGCCCATAAAATCGGAGCTGCTTTTTTTATGCCTTCCCGGTATCATAAAACGTTCTCCCTTGTAATGGTCAAGTATGTGTGTGTTTGCCTGCGGCCGGGACGTATGCACAGATGTGCACATCTGGTGAGCCACTGCTCTTGTTTTCTTTGGGAGCCCAGCCCCTAACAGGAAGACAGTGCGAGCATAGCAAACAAAAGCCCAGCTCTTTCAACTGGCCTCTCACTAGGAGCTGCCGTCAGGTTGTTGTGGCCAAATGAACTGTGTCTGTGCCGGCTCAGTGGGACCATTGTTGGCCTCAGGCTGCTGCTCTGCAAGACATGTCCTCAGCTGGCCTTTGTCAATATTGACCCATCTTTGTATTGTGCTTCGACATCTATCTTTACTGTGCTTACTATTCTCGGATGATAATAATCACAATAGATTTCCACTGTGTAAAAGAGATTACAGTTTCCCAAATCCTAAACGTAGCTTAATAATGTAAATCTCACTGTACATTTCACATGCAATAAGCCAATTTAAAAGTCAAATGTATCGTAAAATAGCATTTGAATACAATGTTATCAAAAGAGAGACCAACAAAGATAACATGATACAAGGTTACCACGGTAGTGATGTAATTGAAAAAGAAAAGTCACTAAAGAAGCTAAATAGGTTCTTAACTGAGTTTGAACACGTTTTGTTACATTTATTTGAATACAAACTTTTAACAAAGACCTGTCGTCAACAGAAAATTTCAGAGACCACGCCCTTGCCCCCATTACCTGGAAGTTATAGTAACAAAACGAATGCCTGCAGCTTAAATAAATAATTACTAACACTACGCTTAATATAAACTTTGGCACCAACAGTCAACTTGGTTTGGGGTCAATGTTGTTTCGATTGTATTCATTCTAGTTCCATCATGATTCTAGTTCCTGTTGTATCCTGGTGTACAACAATTAAAAACAAAATTAAAGCCCAAATTTTGTATTTTGAGCTGAGAAAGTGTGGTTGTAAACGGTCATGAGACGTAAACAGTGTTTTGTAAGAAAAAGTATCACATACATTTATTTTTCTTGCCTTTTACAACTTGAGTGCTCACTGCTCTGCACTTATTTCCATTTGAGTCATGCAATCTTAGATGGACAGTTTGTATTTTGCATGGAGGAACTTTCACTGTTTTCAGTTTCTGTTTTGCATACAAGGAAATCAAATCCTGCTGAACACCGGGAATGTATTTGGATTCCCATTGGATCCAGACTTGGATTTGAGCAAATGATAAGAATAACAAAAACATGTCCCTTGTCAGAACTTCAGTTGTCATAGATTTGAAACCAACTCAACTGTTTGCTGATAAGCACTGGCTCAGAATATAATAACTGTAACTGCTGCAAATACATTATAATGATGTCAATATGCAAAAACTCTGCAGCAAAACCAGAGTCTAACTGAAATGGGAGGAAGTCTAGAGTTTCATTATGAACTAAAAAATCCACTGAATAAAAATTTAATGTTTTACAGTGCACTCACTACTTTTGATGGATGAATGATCTTTAAATATGTGGATATGTATTGAAACATTGCTTTGTGTTTGTGTTTCTTCATATAATGCATTTAACTTGTGAGTTATAAGACTTAAATTGTGTATTTAGCAATTTTGGAATTGGCCTAAACTGTTGTTTTGCATAAATGTGTTTCCAAGCCTGACTAATGGAGGTAGTAAAAAAAAGACAGGCTCAAATTTTTAATGAGTAAATGTTCTGAGAGGAATATTCTGGCTGATATCCAGCGACTGACCCCACCATCTGTAACCTCTCTGAAAAAAATCCCAGGAAATACCTTTGTTTTCAGCCTCCAAAAATCCCTTTGCCCTGCAGAGCCCATTTTTAAACCCCATTGACCTTTTCCATATCATCCACGCTCACTGACTCCACCCCTGTGACAATGCCAACAGGGCAGGAGGAACAAGAGCCACAGGAAGGGGAGAAAGCGAGAGAGAGAGAGGAGTGGGGGGGTGGTATTTTACATTTTTCCAGCCAAGAGTCCGGAAAGCTTTAACTGAATCCCCTGTTGTGTGCCGGGGAAACGAGCTGGGCTTTTTAATGACTATCTCAGAGTAATGTGTTTTCTTTCGCTTCCAGCCCTGTGATGCTGTGATGCTGTGATTGTTTGGATGGATCCCTGTAGATGTGGAGGGACGGAGAGACAAACACGCCCTCCTGCAGACAGCCATGTTTGTGTCAGGTAGGGTCAGAACAACTCTCCAGCAGCTCCGGCGCGAAAGCTGCTGACATTTGCCGTCCTAACATGTGTTATTCCCCTTTATCAAAGACAGGCATGTTTGTAATAAGCACCTCTGCAGCTCTGCGCCGTGGTTATTATCCAGTATTCACTCAAGAGCTGAGCATCGTGTCTATACACGGTGGTGATAATGAAACATGTGTGTTGAGTACGGCTTTCATCATCGCGGTGGTCTCGTGGTCGGTCCCGCAATTATGCCGTGTGGTTACGAGAGATCTGCCGGGGCACTAAAATCCAGTGTGGGAGCCAAAAAACGTTTTTCCTCTAACATCATCCTGCAGCTCCCTAATAAACCGAGTTGTGCCTGCAGGCGCAAAATCACTAACGACCTGTAATCACTTTAGAATAATGCCGAGCATGTGGATCCAATGTGTGCCACCGCTTGAGGTCCCTCCCACTGACTCTCACATACACGTTGAAAGTCACTGGCGAGGGACTTTAACCACACGGCGAGCACAAAGGTAAGAATCTCTCCCACAGACAGCAACATCCACAGACCGCAGTGTAACAGTGCCCTGAGTTTGACCGTCCAGGCCACCGTCCCTTCAGCCCAGGCCCAGTGCCCGCAGATTTCTGGGACCACCGGGCGTTCAAACAAGCCATATTTCATCCAGCCTCCTGCCAACCTACCACAAACAGTTTACAGTCGACGGGGCTCTGCTCTCTGGAGCTTATCTATGGCGGCCCAACTCCGTGCCACATCTCCCTGTCCAGAGCCATGAAAGACTGGCCTCCTCTGACAGCTCCTCACAACACACGGCCCTGTCCCGCTCTGCTTTTAGCCCCGGCCGCTGCGGTGAGCTGCACCACGTCTGGGGGATAAAAGGCTGCCAGAGTGTTTGGCTTGCAGGCGATTTACACGGACGCGAAGGTGATTCATTCTAGCTTCGCACAAACAGGCCTCTGTGTACATTTCACTGGTACCGGGCTTTTAAATCAACAGTGGAAAACGTATACAGACGGGCACTGGGACTTAGATTCTGCTCATTCGCACTCAGCTGGGTGTCTGCCACAAGTGCACGCACTCTCCCGACACGTACAGAGAGGCCATACACACACAGAGGTGGACACTTTGTCTCTGTCCATCTCACACAAACTCACACACGTTATCATGCGTCACCTTTAAGGGACTGGCCTTCATTTCCCAGAGACTTACCCTAGCCTTAACCTTTACCACTGATCCTTAACCTTAACCACCCCAATGGGACCACCTGTCCTCAATTACTGTTTTTTAATCTGAAATGTGTCCCACAAAGTAGACAAAACACACACACACACACACACACCACACACACACACACACACACACACACACACACACCACAGCATGCCACACTGTTTATGTCTGAGGCCGGCTTCACGTCTGCGATTTGTCTCCACCTCCGCCCGTCTTGCCAGGCAATAAGTGAGCAAATGTTGTAGCTTGTTTCTCCAGTTGAAAGCTGCATCATGGAGGAAATCAAACAAAAACACAGACCTATCTTTATATCTGCTGCCCGATCCTAAATCCTCCAGTTTTATCACAAGGCACTTTGGTGCTAAAATAAACCATTAACATGATCCAAATTTACTAAGTGAGCAATCAAACACACTCAGCCGAGGAGAATCTGGACTTTTTCCGTTGCTGCGTCCAAGAAAAATGACGATAAGACCAGTAGTTTTTATTTCCTTTTCACTTTCACACACAATCTAGAACAAAATGTTTTCTTTTTTCAAAGTCGTTTGATTCTATTAATACGCACGATTCCCTCAGAGGCTCTGGAAATGAGATGTGAACCATCGCCGTTTGACACGAGAGGCTGCTCCAAAAAATCTTAAATCATTACATCTATAAATAACTTAAATCACCACAGAGAATTCTCACCTGCAGCGGATCACTGAACATACCAGCTCCGCTCAAATCTCCCCCACATGTCTCGCCTGCAAGATCATCTAAATATTAAATAAGTGCAGCTGCGAATTATGAGAGCCAGATTTGTGTATATACGATTCTTGAAACAACATTTAGGGTGAATATACGTGCATCGTTCATTAGAAATCCTGTGGAAACATAACTTTTTCAGAACGTGCTGGATGTCAGATTAATACCTACATGCTCTCATTTGACCATGGGCCTGGAGTAATTGTTGAAATCAGCCTTCATGCTCAGCTGAATCTCACAACAGGAAACCTGAAACGCTTCTTTAAAACCTCACAGTTACTCTGGATTGAAAATATAAAGTTGTCCAGGTCATAAACTCAACGCTACTGTCCAGTTTCTGGGCAGTGAGGCCGTCTACCTCTATTCCAGCCACTAGGTGACACCACCACCTTGGTTCTGTGCTCTCTCTCTCTCTCTCTCTCTCTCTCTCTCTCTCTCTCTCTCTCTCTCTCTCTCTCTCTCTCTCTCTCTCTCTCTCTCTCTCTCTCTCTCTCTCTCTGCACTGGACAGTGTCTGGAGTGAATGTTGAAAGTGATATAATCATGAATCTAAGGGACCAAAAAAAAGCTACTGGAAAAATCCCACTTATATTTGACCCAGTGAGCTTCACTTTGAAGTGGCATTTTGGAAATAGTGCAGAACGTGCAGCTTATCTCCCTCTTTACTGTTAAAGTGATCCAATTCCAAAAAGTCCCATCCACTTCTTGAATTGTCCACAAATCACTTCCAACATCTAGATATTATTTTACGTGTACGGGTGAAGACATGTCCTGGGCCTGCTCTGCACCTATAGCTGACACCAGCAATGTGTTTGTGTCAGCTGTGGCCATAGTGACAGATCTCAGGCCAGTCTCACTCATGCAGTCTGAACCGAGTAGGTCTGTCAGTCTGTCATCCTGTCAGCCACCCCCCCTCCTCACAGGACACGCACAGGACTCAATGGCTCATGGTGATATTTACTGAAAGCAAAATATCATTTTAGACATTCTTGGTTAAATATAACAGTGTCTGCTCTTCTATAACACTTTTGATCACAGATGAGTCTGGAGATGTTGAGGGTGCGTCTTTGTTTTCCTAATAAGAAAACCCTTCATGGCATGTTTCACTGTGAGATAATGAGTGAGGAGTTTATTTGAGCAACTTGCAGGAGCTTTTATACCATATCTGTGCATCATATTAAGCCACGTTGGCTCATTTTTAAAAGCAGCCTTGGAGATTCTGTACATCGAACTATAAAGAGAGTCAGCACGGACTGAACAATGTTGTGAAAGGCATGTTGACAGATGGATTCCCTTGCTTCAATAAAACTTTCCCAGACTACATTTGAGATTAAATGCCTACGTTGTTATTCCCCAAGTGGGTTTAACATTAATCCATCAAGGTTAGAAATGAGGAAAGTGCTAGTGACTCCTCTTACTGTATATTTGGCCGGGGTGTGTGACCACTCAACAGCTCTCCTGACAGCTATACAGCCCTGCAGTGGCGGACAGGCAACGGTCACGGAGCGCAGACCAGTTGTCACCAAAGTGACAGGCGACAGCTGAGTCCATACATCTGGAGGCCCCGGGGACTCCACACTCTCCCACCAGCCCCACCAAGTTTTTTTCATCAGCAGAGAAATGCAGTCACTGTGGCTCCAAGCGTACTGGAGAGGGAAACGTGCCTCTGCTGCGTAAAAGCGCAAAGCGGCGTTGGAGGATGAAGTCATTAGATCCAGTTTGTTGACTTCTTGAGCTGACATGATAGTTTATGAACTCCCTCATGTAGGTTATTAGTGAGGATGTTATATGAGCTGCTTTCTCACTTTACACATGGTTTTCTTTCTTATTAACGCACCCAATGTGGGTCATACTGTACCAATTAGAGCAATTCCAACGCGTAAAACCTGAAAATAAAGTTTGCCAAACAAATCCATTGATAATGAACACTGTTAAAAAATAATGTCCAAAGACAGAAAACGTGCACTGACTTGATCCACTCACCCTCCTAAGCGTTTCAGTGAAACCAGTATCCAGAACCGATATTCCTGAAGTGAGAAGGGCGATTCACGCTGCGTCTCATTGGCATCGGATGAAAAAGTCCCGGGAGGAGGAGGGTGCACCACTGTGCCGCGAAGCTGAACCCAGAGCTGTGCAAAGCGATAAGCTTTGAAGCCCAGATACTGTTGTGAATAGAAGAGGAGCACTTGCAGAGAGAGCGAGAGAGAGAGAGTCTGACTTCATATGTCACCACATCCCGGTGATCCCAGTGGCGCACGGTGAGCTGTGGTGCTGCTCCGCTCGGCGGTCACGGTGAAATGACATTAGCGGTGCGCCCTGCCCATTGGCTGAAACCAGCGGCCCCCACCAATCGTGGAGAGAGGACCATCGCGGAGCAGAGAGCGGAAAGATACTCCTGTGAGTTTGATCTCCTGCTGCTGCTGCAGTGGGGAGTTAAAGGAGAAGTGTTTGCGTAATTTAAGCGCTTGGAAACTACTAAGTGAGTTAATCTTCTTTTGATGCCTTCACTTATTGGCTATCTTTACCCTCCATGTAGAATTTAGCTTTTATGCTGTTTGAAATGAAAAAAAAAATGCATTTTAAAATCCCATGTTTCTTAATTTAAATATTTGCATCTCCATCCTCTCATCATTTTTTACACCAAGTCCAAACTATTATTTTATTTTTTTTGTTGTCGCCCTCTTTCAACCATTGTGTAGGATTCACAAGGCCTACTTTATGTCCTCCCACACACTGCATGTGTAACCCTACCCCTATAGCAGGTCATGACAGGTAAGCCTATATGCATACACTGAAAAGAGGCTTTTACTTCACTGTCTATTGAGACAAACTGTTCTGGGATCATCAAAGATTTGAAGACAGCGGCCACCACCTACAAATCAGTGCATGAACACGATACAATAAGGACTGAGGTGTGTTCTGTATTCAAAGCCGTCATAAAAAAGGTTGCTTTCTGTCGATTTTCAGATCACACTAGATCCAGCCAAATGTTTTTGTTGATTTTATGACATAATTCTACCACAGCCCGAGGAGCTAAACCCTGTTGTGGTTTCACATGAACCCATGCGCTGATAAACTAAATAAGGTTGAGATAAGATTTTTGACTGGTGGACCTTTAAAGAGCTCCCTGACCTGCCGCGACCCAGATAAGGTCTCTCCGTGACATCCAAAGTGACAGCGTGCCCCTGAACAACTGAACCAAATCAAGATATTTTGAAGCTTTTGAAATCAGGATCTTATTACATCTTTGAAATTCTGCCATCTCTCTAAAAGGGAAACACTCAGACAGGAGAAACATGAAACATAAATGTGCCAAATACACCGACTAAATGTGTAACCTTTGACCTTTACGGCTCGCCCTTTCACTGGAATAGATGCTACATCCTCAGCTGACCTGGGTTACGACCCGGTGGCCATCACATACATGGGACTGTGTGAATGCTTTTTAAGTAAGAACAGGCTTAGCGAGCTCAAACCTGTCAGTCGTTCTTTACTCAGCCTTGGCATTAGGCAACCGAAATCAACACTGTGCCAGATCTTATAAGGACCAGATGCTATACGATACTATTTGGTATCAAGCTTCACTGGAACCCAACACGTTGTATTGTCTTTATCCAAGCTGGAAATATATTGATTATTAATAGAATGCCTGATTATCTAATCACATGAGCGATACCTCATTCAAACCAAAGAAGAGACTTTAAACAAAACTCAAAATATTTTTCTCTCTCGTCTTGATTCGTGACGTTTCTCTTTTTAGCATCAGAGCTACGAGTTTTAGATGTATTTATGGATATGTGCCCTTATTCTGATCTGCATTTTCCTGCTTGATGAAGAATGAAAACAAGTCCAAATTCAATAGAAAACACCAAAAATACAACTGACCGGAGGAAGCGAGGGGTCACCGGTTGTGTGTTATTATTTGGAGTTGCTTTTTTTGCCTCAGACCAAGATGTTTGACCGGCTGGACCTGAATGTTAAAGCGCTTCTCAATCACTTATCTTGTCTTTCTTCAGAGCTTATCTGCAGCTTATCTAATGGGATATTTATGGCCGTGTTGTAAAGAAAAAAAAACTCAGAGTAGCATCACTTGCATGGCTTTTGACCATAAAGATGCTCGGCATACTTTCCAGCATATCTCAGTTAATGTGGCATGTGATGTTTTTCCTTTTGATTTTAATAACATAGGGCTTGATTCGGATTGCCATGTATCAAATGTAAACCCAGTGAATTGCTGAGCATGATGAGTCGAAAAACCATCGATATTTTAACAGCTGCTTTGTATTTGTGTATAGTGTTGATAAATTCCCAAATCCCTTTATCAGGATTGCAACAATTGGGCCCTCAAAAAGGAGCTCATTAGCAAATCTGCTTTAATTAGAAAATATGTCATCCTCCACTTTTGCACGTCTTGTCTGCACATTGAAGAACTCTTTGTCCCTCTCTGCACTCCCCTGTCTGCGTATTGCAGAACTGCGTCCTTCCCTGGAAGCTCTCTTCTATTAATTATTGAAAGAAAATTCCCAGTGTGAGCCGATGTATTCTCAGCTGTGCAGAAACAATAACGGAGCATTTCTCAAAGTCACGCCACTGACTTGAAGACCCAGTTTTATTAAGCTTGTGGCTTTCATCTCCGGTGCATTCCATCTGAATCGATATTTATAGTCACAAAGTCTAAGTTTTACCACTACAGTTACATGATATTTGGCATGAAATCGCATTAATTGATTGTTTTTGAAGAGATTCGTGTCTTTGTTTAACACCTCAGTCAACCAGTCGGAATGTAGTTATGACTTTGGTTGCAAGGTTGGGTCAGGATATTTGCTGGAGTGTTAGTGTGGTCTTAATCAAGTGGCTTGGCTTTCAAATTTGCTCTGCTTTAAGTGTGTGGCTGCATTTTGCTTGGGCACAGTGAACATGCAGAGGCAGCGTGTGTATAAGCTCATTTTGCTGAGATAATGTGATTTTTCTAATCATGTAAGTTGTGACTTCCTGTAACCTGCTGGTATATATACATATTTAACATATGAGATACAGAGATAGAGATGGAAACAATGTCTTCCCCAGAAATGGCTTGTTGATGGTTCATTATTGTTACAAAGAGAGAAAATAAACACTTTGAGGTGTATTCAAACTAATTTGGGAGGGGATTCTTTCTCTTGCTTCTCTGAGTTTACACAGGAAAGCTCTAATCCAAACAAAGGCAGGAAAACAAACAAACAAGTGACGGGACAGAGGCTGATGGCAGAAGGCAAAGGCGGGACTAGTCAACAGAGCAGCTGGACCTCTTGACCAGTCACCTGGCTGCTGTCCATACTCAAACACTGCTGGCCAATTAGGCACCACTGGTTGTCCCAGAGCCCCAAAAGGCCCAAATTTGCTCAGTCTGTCAACTGGAATTGTTGTTGGACAGCATGTCACAGATTGACAAATGGGATCCCATTACTTAAACAAGCGAGTTAAAGCACGAGCGGGAAATACAGCCAGTCAGATCCAGATCGGTCTCCTCTGTTTCTGTAGGATCCCACAAACAAAGAAAGTCAGTAAAGGACTTGACATGAAGCGCTGCAGCAACAATATAGTGTTGGCACTCTGTTTGCGAATATGAGACCATTATAATTGATATGCTGCACTTAAGCCTTTGTAGTCTCTAGCTGGCTCTTGCTCAAGGGCTCCCAAAATAACTGCAAACACTGAAGCAAGAGAAGGCGTGCTTGCTTACAGCATGCTAATTATGGAATTGTTACACGGCAGAAGTAGAAACCAAATGCTCAAGGTTGTTTCATAATATCGGCGGGTGTCCTTCCCCATGTTTTCTAGTAAGATCACTGTTTGTCAATAGTAAAAACGAGGCTGAAGTGGGAGGGAATACAATACTTTAAAAATTTGGTTAATGTCTTAGTTTCAAGCATATTTGAGCAAATTCATGCAGATGTATTCTTTGTCTGTCATTTTAGGTTGTTCTTCACACTGATGTATGTTCAAGTGTTCAGTTTCCCAGTATGTTTGGTATTAATGAATTATTTGATGCTAAAACAGAGGGAAACGTCACGATTTACAGCTGAAACTGCGATTGGTCAAGCACATGAATCAGTGGGACCTTGCAATCATATCTCCACTCCATTATTACCACTGCACAGACTCTGGCTCGCAATGACATTCAAGGCCCAAGATGGCGGAGCCTATATCCAGGATATTTTAGATTTTATTTTTGTACAATGGGAAGAAGTGGAGGCACGTCATCCCTCTTTATTTAAGGTCTATGATCCTGTTAGAGACCAAATGCAGGAGTTGTTTAAGATAATAGTTGGGGGAACTAGCTTGACCAGTAAGCTAACTCAATTGATACAACGCATTTATTAGTTATCTGTAGAAGTGCAGGTAGGTGGGGTTGTTACTTTTATTCAGAGCCAGGCGATAGCTAAGTCCCTTAATATTTACTGCAGAAAAGAAAGTGGCATCGACCTTCTCAATTTAAGTACAGTATAGGCACCTTCATAGATGTTGACCTGTCTTCAACCATCCAAATTCCATAAAAGCAATTCAGAGGTATAGTGCTTTTGCATCTGCCAATTAGTGGGATTTTAAGTTGTGGAGCTTCTGCAGGGAATGTGCAGGGTGAACATCTGAGGGACTACACCAGCTGATGCTGTGCACTTCTCTCCCGGTCCCAGGTTTGCTGACAGAGGGAGGTTTGCAGGCTTCCAAGCAGGAAAACCAGGGAGCTTGGGGGAAAGAAAAACACTTAAGAGGGTTAATTTGAGCCACCGAACAGATTTGAGTTCAGTGTATTATCTTCCTCTCCTTAATGCAGTTCGGCTGATTATCCCTGCGTCTTTGTTTGTGTGGGCGAGTTTCCCTGCTGACATTTTTGAAGCCCCTCCGAATGTTATGCCTCAAACATAAATTGCCAGAGGATCAGACCCTGATGTTAGATTGTTTCCGTTGCCTTTTTTTCCATCTCAGTGTCTTCCCCCAGCCTTTCATTCTTATCCCAGACATTGCAGTGCTTCTGCTATTAATTCCTCAGTGGTGGACTGAAGCTTCTTTAGGCATGCTGCATTCCCCAGCCCAGTCTTCTGTCGCCTGTGAGATAGCACAGAGCACACAAGTTGCACTCCTATTAAGATGCCTTATGTTACCCAGATAAGGAACTTAAGAGGACCTCTGCTTTCTTTCTCTGCCTTGACTTTCTTTTTCTCTTTAATGTTTCCCTTCCTTCCTCTTACCCTCTGTCCTCACTTATGATTCCTGATGCTTCGGTAGCCAACTGGATTTGCTACAGCTCTCTCCCTGTTTGAGTTTCCAGACTTGGCCCAATCAGAACTAGCACACCAGCTCCGGTGTTTGGTTTCTTTATCTCTGTTGGTGGCTCTTTCACACAACTGCAACCAACACCCCCTGAGGGAGCTCCCCCCCAGTAGTTATCCCCTTGTTATAAGAACTTGCAAAGACTAACATTATAGGCAATTGTAAAGGTATATGTACAGTGTGTG